>NC_059377.1:35753775-36053775 GCF_019703515.2 Myxocyprinus asiaticus | reverse complement strand
AACAAAAGTGAAAGCAGAGCGAAAGCAAGTTAGATAATGCTGTTTTGTCATGTTACACCATAAAAAAGGTGGTTTCTTTTGAAAGCACTTATTAGCTTGGCAGCTGAATCAACGGCAGTGTCTCTTCCCACAGGGATTATCCTGAGACAAAAAAGTTTATCCAATTTTTTTAAGTAAAAAAAAACTAAAACTAAATAAAAACTAAAACTAAGCATAAATAATGCAGGATAGCTTTATATTTTATGTAAAAATAAAGAAATAAAATAAAGAAATTCAGGTTTAATTGTGTCTTTACAGAATTGTTTAGGATTTTCTGAAATCTGAGAAACATTTTGTTTTTCAAAACAGGCCACAAAAAGCAATGTATATCTGTATTATTGTCTATTTTATCCAAAGAACACTTTTTTGATACTTTGACATGTCAGCCCTCTTTACTGTCCCCATTTTGCCATGTAATGATTTTATTTTTAAGGAAATAAAAGTTTATTGTAAGCTAGAAATTGTGAATGCACTCATATAATTTTAAAATATTTAATATTTTCAAAATATAGGTATATAATATTAAAAACCACAACCGGTGTTTTTTAAGTTTGGTGTCAAATTTGTTTTTGATGATAATTGCAGAATGCAGGATGTCAAAGAAGATCAATGGTCTGTGATTTGTGGAACAGTGAAAAATGAGTAACTCCTTACAAAATAGATCATATAAGTAATGCAGGCTGACATTTACAAGGTTGCACTTTTAGCCTTGTTTTCTTATACAGAAACTCTTTTATTGTAATGGTCAACTTTTATTGAAATTAAAGCCTTGATCGTTTTTGTTTATGGATTTGAAACCACAGGTGTTGCTAGGGATAAAGGGGCTTAACCCCCAGAGAACACCCCCACCCCTGTAATTTTGAAATATGTTAAAATGAGTTATGAACTACAGTGTACTACACCAGTAACTTTAACATTCTGCATTTATTGCATTTTGAACAAACAAAAACACAAATATGATTCCTTGTACTCGTGTTGTCTGTATTAGTCAAGTCATTTTTATTTGTATAGCGCTTTTCACAACACACATCGTTTCAAAGCAGCTTTACAGAAAATCGTGCATTAACAGAAAATGAAACTGTAATATCAATAAAGTCTTTTCATTGTGTAGTTTGATTAAATATGATGGTCAATTGTGATAAAATTTAAATAATTAAATAATAATTATATTTAGAACCCCTGTGAGCAAGCTGAAGGCGAACACAAAACTCCATAAGATGCTGGTTAATGGAGAAAAATAACCTTGGGAGAAACCGGGATCACTGTGGGAGCCAGTTCCCCTCTGGCTAAAAAGCATGAATATAATGCCAATATTAGTTATTTTTTTGTGGTGCAAATCATGATTTAAAATTTGTAAACTAAATTTTAAGGTCCAGTGTTTAATTCATATTTTGTATGAACTGTAAGATTAATGACTAATGTCTTTGTAGTCCATCCTGGATTAACTACAGATGTTCACATAAATGCATTGTCCTTTGATAGTTGGCTGATGAAGGCTTTTGTTGGCAATTAATTGATAGTCTATGAATTCCATTTCAAGAGTGTAGTCCATCAATATACAGAGGTGATGCAGGCAGAGATAAATGGTGCATCGCAGTTCAACCGGCAGGTCATTTCGGTGAGGTTCGATGGGGTCCATCCTAAATCCAAGGTTCAGGCAATGGCATATGAATTATCCCATGTCTTATGGTTGGAGTTGGCATCAGTTCATCGTCTGAAGTCCATCATAAAAAACTGAAGTGATGTCTGGCAAGCACCGGCTGTAGTTTGTCATCATCACTCAGCGACACGTAGCAGTGGAGTCCGACACCAAGCAGGAACGGAGCTGGATCTGGCGGCTCTGGTAACCTCGGGATATTAGCGTAGATGCCATTACATTTTTTTGCAGAGTTATAGATCATGATAGATGTTTCTGGTTCCAGCAGACCTAACTACAGCAGCCTAATTAATTAAATTATTATGAAATTTAAAGGAATAGTTCACCCAAAAATGAAAATGTGCTGATAATTTACTCACCATCAGGCCATCCAAGATGTATATGACCTTCTTTCTTCATCAGAACAGGATTTAAGATTTTTAGGAAAGTATCCCAGGTTTTTAGCTTCACCCAATGCAAGTGAATGGACACCAGTTTTTGACGGTCAAAGTAATCCACACGACTCCCGCCGATCAAGTAATGTCTTCTGAAGTGAATCAATATGTTTGTGTGAAAAACTAATCGCTAATTAAAACTTTATTAACTTTAAAAAATTGCTTCCTGTAAACACTCAATGCCTCCCATAGCTGTCGTCTGACGACATCACGTTGGCATGCTCACATGAGAATTCAGAAGTTCCACTATGTTTACCACAGAGGAACGTACTTCATTGTGAGAGTTAGGTCAATTCAAAGTTAAAAACGTTTTAATTAGTGATTTGTTTTTCACACAAACATATTGATTAACTTCAGAAGACATTACTTAATCAACAGGAGTCGTGTGGATTACTCTGATGCTGCCTAAATATGGTTTTTTGACCGTCAAAAATTGGTGTCCATTCACTTGCATTGGTTGAAGCTAAAAACCTGGGATACTTTCCTAAAACTCTTAAATCCTGTTCTGATGAAGAAAGAAGGCCATATACATCTTGGATGGCCTGAGGTTGAGTAAATTATCAGCAAATTGTTATTTTTGGGTGAACTATTCCTTTAACAGGTAGCCAATGTAACAACGATTAAATGGGGCTAATATGATCATATTTCTTGATTCTAGTCAGCACTCCGGCTGCTGCATTTTTAACCAATTGAAAGTTATTTATTGAACTTACTGGACATCCTCCCAGTAATGCATTACAATAATCTAGTCTTGATGTCATGAACGCATGAATTCGTTTTTCGGCATCAGCAAGAGAGAGCATGTGTCATTACTTAGCAATATTTCTGAGGTGGAAGAATGCTGTTCTACAAACATTGGAAATTTGATTTTCAAAGGACAGATTGGCATCAAATATAACACCTAAGTTCTTCACTGTAGAAGACGATGTAACAGTACATCCATTGAGAGTCACTTTGCTTACTTTTAGAGGTTTTTGGTCCAATTATTTCTCCCTCTGTTTGTCAGAACTGAGTACAAGGACATTTCTGGCCATCCAATCTTTTATTTCATTGATGCACTCTGCTAATTTGGAGAATTGTGAAATTTCGGTATCGTCGGCAGAACAGTGGAAACGTATTCCATGATTCCTGATAATATCTCCCAGGGTAGGCATATATAAGGAGAAAAGCAGAGGCCCTAATACTGATCCTTGTGGCACTCCATACTTTTGTTTGATTTGACAATTCCTCCTTTACATAGACAAAGTGGTAGCGGTCTGATAAACAGGTCCTAAACCATGCTAATGCAGGTCCACTAATACCAACATAATTCTCCAGCCTATTCAAGAGAATGTTGTGTTCCTTATCTGTCACTCACTCGACGTTGTGTCGATGCAGTGACAATAGGGGTCACTCTTGGGAGCCCGAGACACCTCTGGTCTTTGATAAAAGGCCAATGAAAATTGGCGAGTGGTATTTGCATGCCACTCCCCCGGACATACGGGTATAAAAGGAGCTGGAATGCAACCACTCATTCAGATTTTCTCTTCGGAGCCGAACGGTCATGTTCACTGAGCTGAATTCCCACGACTGTTCATTCACCTCTGCTGGATCTGACGGCACATTTCAGCGGCTTCTCCCTCCTCTGCACTGGTGCACTGCAGAGAATGCCCCTGGGAACTTCGGCAGAAATAAGAGTATATTTCTCTAAAAGAGCATATTTCTCTAACAGAGCGGCACACATGGAACGTCTTTTTAAAGACGCGTATTTTTAAAGATGCCTTTCCTTTGTGTGTTATTCCTGGTTGCGCTCATTATCTCTCACCTTCTGATGGTCACGATCACTGTCTTTCGTGTCTGGGCACTGCTCACGCGAAGACAGCGTTCGTGGATGGGTCATGTACTCATTGCGAGGACATGTCCATGGTAACGACGCGGTCGCGGCTTGCCTTCGTAAGAAAGCAAGCCACCCCAGAGGCTCCCCGCCTCGGTCCTTTTACCCACGGGTATGAGGCCAGCACGGCTAGCACTGGGGACCCCAATGGGACCGCCTCCGCCGGGTATCCCCCCGCGGACCTCCCATTCCCCAGTACGCCTGTCTGCCCCGATCGGGCTTCCGGATGAATCCGCCGGCTCGTCTCACGGCGAGTTCAACCTCTTATTCAGAGCCAGTGAAAGTGATGAGCTCTTGAGCTAAGCATCGGAGAGCGGGCTCGTCCACTCGGACGCGGAAGCCTCAGCTGGGCTCCTCCCTTCGGGGACGATTGCCCAGTCACAGGCTGAGGCGGAGATGACGACATGCTTTCCCGGGCAGCCATGAGCGTCGGCTAGAGTGGAACCCTCCGCTCTTCCCTGAACCCTCGCGGCTCGATGATTGGTTCCTGGGTTCGTGGCGCCACTCAAAGCCACGCCCCGCCCCTGTTCCTTTCTTTCCGGAAGTGCATGAAGAGCTGACAAGGTCGGGGGAGCCACTTTTTACTGCCCGGTCCCGATCTTTTCAGCTTCCCCGCCCTCACTACCCTCAATGGTGGGGCAGCCAAGGGCTATTCGGCAATCCCCCGGTGGATAAAGGCGCTCGCGGTGCACCTATGGCCGCAGAGCGCCGCCACCTGGTGCGGGTGCCCAAAGGCCCCCGTCCAAGGCCTGTGGGCTTATGTCATCTCTGAACAATGTATAAATAACATTTTGTATTTGTATTTATTGTATTACATTTAAGTGAAAACATTGTGACTCTGTGGGTTTTTCTTTTTTAAAACATTGTCCTGTTCATTTGTTTGAACATTCTGTCTTGCCCAACACAGCAACATTGCATCCATTCTAAGATAGTTTCAGTTACATAAACTTAAACAGAAACAAAAGTGAAAGCAGAGCGAAAGCAAGTTAGATAATGCTGTTTTGTCATGTTACACCATAAAAAAGGTGGTTTCTTTTGAAAGCACTTATTAGCTTGGCAGCTGAATCAACGGCAGTGTCTCTTCCCACAGGGATTATCCTGAGACAAACAAGGTAATCCAATTTTTTTAAGTAAAAAACAAAAACTAAAACAAAATAAAAAACTAAGCATAAATAATGCAGGATAGCTTTATATTTTATGTAAAAATAATAAATAAAATAAAGAAATTCAGGTTTAATTGTGTCTTTACAGAATTGTTTAGGATTTTCTGAAATCTGAGAAACATTTTGTTTTTCAAAACAGGCCACAAAAAGCAATTTATATCTGTATTATTGTCTATTTTATCCAAAGAACGCTTTTTTGATAGTTTGACATGTCAGCCCTCTTTACTGTCACCATTTTGCCATGTAATGATTTTATTTGTAAGGAAATAAAAGTTTATTTTAAGCTAGAAACTGTGAATGCGCTCATATAATTTTAAAATATTTAATATTTTCAAAATATAGGTATATAATATTAAAAACCACAACCGGTGTTTTTTAAGTTTGGTGTCAAATTTGTTTTTGATGATAATTGCAGAATGCAGGATGTCAAAGAAGATCAATGGTCTGTGATTTGTGGAACAGTGAAAAATGAGTAACTCCTTACAAAATAGATCATATAAGTAATGCAGGCTGACATTTACAAGGTTGCACTTTTAGCCTTGTTTTCTTATACAGAAACTCTTTAATTGTAATGGTCAACTTTTATTGAAATTAAAGCCTTGATCATTTTTGTTTATGGATTTGAAGCCACAGGTGTTGCTAGGGATAAAGGGGCTTAACCCCCAAAGAACACCCCCACCCCTGTAATTTTGAAATATGTTATAATGAGTTATGAACTACAGTGTCCTACACCAGTACCTTTAACATTCTGCATTTATTGCATTTTGAACAAACAAAAACACAAATATGATTCCTTGTACTCGTGTTGTCTGTATTAGTCAAGTCATTTTTATTTGTATAGCGCTTTTCACAACACACATCGTTTCAAAGCAGCTTTACAGAAAATCGTGCATTAACAGAAAATGAAACTGTAATATCAATAAAGTCTTTTCATTGTGTAGTTTGATTAAATATGATGGTCAATTGTGATAAAATTTAAATAATTAAATAATAATTATATTTAGAACCCCTGTGAGCAAGCTGAAGGCGAACACAAAACTCCATAAGATGCTGGTTAATGGAGAAAAATAACCTTGGGAGAAACCGGGATCACTGTGGGAGCCAGTTCCCCTCTGGCTAAAAAGCATGAATATAATGCCAATATTAGTTATTTTTTTGCAGTGCAAATCATGATTTAAAATTTGTAAACTAAATTTTAAGGTCCAGTGTTTAATTCATATTTTGTATGAACTGTAAGATTAATGACTAATGTCTTTGAAGTCCATCCTGGATTAACTACAGATGTTCACATAAATGCATTGTCCTTTCATAGTTGGCTGATGAAGGCTTTGTTGGCAATTAATTGATAGTCTATGAATTCCATTTCAAGAGTGTAGTCCATCAATATACAGAGGTGATGCAGGCAGAGATAAATGGTGCATCGCAGTTCAACCGGCAGGTCATTTCGGTGAGGTTCGATGGGGTCCATCCTAAATCCAAGGTTCAGGCAATGGCATATGAATTATCCCATGTCTTATGGTTGTAGTTGGCATCAGTTCATCGTCTGAAGTCCATCATAAAAAACTGAAGTGATGTCTGGCAAGCACCGGCTGTAGTTTGTCATCATCACTCAGCGACACGTAGCAGTGGAGTCCGACACCAAGCAGGAATGGAGCTGGAGCTGGCGGCTCTGGTAACCTCGGGATATTAGCGTAGATGCTATTACATTTTTTGCAGAGTTATAGATCATGATAGATGTTTCTAGTTCCAGCAGACCTAACTACAGCAGCCTAATTAATTAAATTAATATGAAATTTAAAGGAATAGTTCACCCAAAAATGAAAATGTGCTAATAATTTACTCACCATCAGGCCATCCAAGATGTATATGACCTTCTTTCTTCATCAGAACAGGATTTAAGATTTTTAGGAAAGTATCCCAGGTTTTTAGCTTCATCCAATGCAAGTGAATGGACACCAGTTTTTGACGGTCAAAGTAATCCACACGACTCCCGCCGATCAAGTTATGTCTTCTGAAGTGAATCAATATGTTTGTGTGAAAAACTAATCGCTAATTAAAACTTTATTAACTTTAAAAAATTGCTTCCTGTAAACACTCAATGCCTCCCATAGCTGTCGTCTGACGACATCACGTTGGCATGCTCACATGAGAATTCAGAAGTTCCACTATGTTTACCACAGAGGAACGTACTTCATGCGAGAGTTAGGTCAATTCAAAGTTAAAAATGTTTTAATTAGTGATTTAGTGACAAGGCCTGTGGGCTTATGTCATCTCTGACGGCCAAGGCCTACGGTGCCGCTGGACTTGCCGCCTCCGCCCTGCACGCCATGGCTCTCCTGCTAGTCCGCCAAGGCGCTAAAGGAACTGCACGAGGGTAGTTACACCCCGGGATTGATGCAGAAACTGCGCTCGGTGACTGACCTCGCTCTCCAAGCGACGACGGTCACGGCGCGGTCTCTCGTGCGGACGATGTCCACAAGCGCCACCTTTGGCTCAACCTGGTTGAAATGTGTGAGGCTGACAGGACACAGTTCCTATCTCCCAGGCTGGCCTATTCGGTGACACCGTCAAGGACTTTGCCCAGCAGTTCTCGACGGTGGAGCAGCAGACGGAGGCTATCCGGCATATTCTACCTCGACACAGACCCTTCCTGCGGTTTGCATTCGAGGGACAGGTGTATCAGTACAAGGTCCTCCCTTTCGGCCTGTCCTTGTTTCCTCGTGTCTTCACGAAGGTCGCAGAGGCAGCCCTTGCCCCGTTAAGGGAAGTGGGCATTCACATTCTCAACTATCTCGATGACTGGCTAATCCTAGCTCACTCTTGGGACACGTTGTATGTACACAGGGACTTGATGCTCTCACACCACAGCCGACTAGGGCTTTGGGTCAACTGGGAAAAGAGCAAGCTCCTCCCGGTTCAGAGCATCTCTTTCCTCGGTTTGGAGTTGGACTCAGTCTCTTTGACAGCGCACCTCACGAACGAGTGCGCCTAGTCGGTGTTGGCCTGTTTGAAGGCGTTCAAACAGAAAACAGAGGTTCCACTGAAATTCTTTCAGAGGCTCCTGGGGCATATGGCATCCTCAGCGGTGGCCACCCCGCTCGGGTTGATGCATATGAGACTGCTTCAGCACTGGCTTCAGACTCAAGTCCCGAGATGGGCATGGCGCCGCGGGACACATCACGTGGTCATCACACCGACCTGTCACCGTCTTTTCAGCCCTTGGACCGACCTCTAGTTTCTACAGGCAGGTGTTCCCCTAGAACTGGTCTCCAGGTGCGTCGTGGTCATGACGGATGCCTCCAAGATGGGCTAGGGCGCTGTTTGCAACAGGCACACAGCTGCCGGCTTGTGGACGGGCCCGCAACTGCATTGGCACATCAACTGCCTCGAGTTGTTGGCAATTCTGCTCGCCCTGCGGAGGTTTCGGCCGTTGATCCAGGGCAAGCACGTGTTATTTTGGACAGACAACACGGCAACAGTAGCATATGTCAACCGCCAAGGTGGTCTGTGCTCTCGTTGTATGTCACAACTCGCCCGCTGTCTCCTCCTCCAAGTCGCTGCGAGGCACTCACAACCCGGGCAACCTCAACACTACAGCGGACGCACTGTCACGGCAGGTTACCCTCAGGGGAGAGTGGAGACTCCACCCTCAGGTGGTCCAGCTGATTTGGAGTCGATTCGGACAGGCACAGGTGCACCTGTTCGCCTCCCAAGAATTCTCCCACTGCCCGCACTGGTACGCCCTGACCGAGGCCCCCCTCGGCATAGATGCGCTGGCACACAGCTGGCCCCCTGGCCAGCGCAAATATGCGTTTAGTGAGCCTACTTGCACAGACCCTGTGCAAGGTCAGGGAGGATGAGGAGCAGGTTGTCCTGGTAGCACCCTATTGGCCCACCCAGACGTGGTTCTCGGACCTCACGCTCCTCGCGACAGCCCCCCCTGGCGAATTCCCCTGAGGAAGGACCTTCTTTCTCAGGGACGGGGCACCATCTGGCACCCACGACCAGACCTCTGGAATCGCCATGTCTGGCCCCTGGACGGGACGTGGAAAACCTAAGCGGTCTACCACCCGCGGTGGTAGACACGATCACTCAGGCTAGGGCCCCCTCTACGAGGCGCCTGTATGCCTTTAAGTGGCGTTTGTTCACTAAGTGGTGTTCTTTCCAATGGGAAGACCCCCAGAGATGTGCAGTCAGATCAGTGCTTTCCTTCCTGCAGGAGAGGTTGGAAGGGCGGCTGTTCCCTTCCACCTTGAAGGTGTACGTTGCCGCCATAGCAGCACACCATAACGCAGTCGACAGTAAGTCCTTAGGGAAGCACGACCTGATCATTAGGTTCCTGAGAGGCGCCAGAGGCTGAATCCCTCCAGACCACGCCTCATTCCCTCATGGGACCTCTCTGTAGTTCTTCAGGGTCTACAGAGAGCCCCCTTTGAGCCTTTGCAGTCAGCTGAGCTTAAGGCACTCTCCTTGAAGACTGGGTCTGCTTCCTCCTGGGGCAGCGCTCGCAGGTTCACCACCTGATCCCTAAAAGGGGTCGTGGGAACCTTGGGCACATAGCCCAGTCTGGGTCTCAGGATCACATGAGAGTAGCCCAGACTGCACTCACTTCCATCAAGAGGGTAGGAGACCTGCAAGTGTTCTCTGTCAGCAAAACGTGCCTGGAGTTCGGTCTGGGCTACTCTCACGTGATCCTGAGACCCAGACTGGGCTATGTGCCCAAGGTTCCCACGACCCCTTTCAGGTGGTGAACCTGCGAGCGCTGCCCCAGGAGGAAGCAGACCCAGCCCTATCGTTGCTGTGTCCGCACTTTATGCATCTATTTGGATCGCATGCAGAGCTTTAGGATCTCTGAGCAGCTCTTTGTCTGCTTTGGTGCACAGCAGAATAGAAGCGCTGTCTCCAAGCAGAGGATCGCCCACTGACTCATTGACACCATTGCTATGGCATATCACGCCCAGGACATGCCGCCCCCCGTAGGGCTACAAGCCCATTCTACCAGGGGTGTAGCGGCCTCCTGGGCCCTGGCCAGGGGTGCCTCTCTAACAGACATTTGCAGAGCAGCAGACTGGGCAACACCCAACACCTTTGCAAGGTTCTAAAACCTCCGGGTGGAACCGGTTTCATCCCAGGTAGTGGCACGCAATACAAGCGGATAAGCCCAGGATAGCTGGCCGGGTGTATCACTTGCACATAGCTCCTTCCACCTCTTTTGAGCTGACGACATGTGCCATTAATTCCCAGTAGTGTTCACAAACTTTGTTCCCTGGTTCACTTCCTCCGAGCCCTGTGGCAGTCGAGTGTTCGGAGAGACTCGCTGCCGGCCCAGTACATGTGCGAACTAAGAGTCCTGTTCTGGGGTAGGTGCTCCGCATGTGGCGGTTCCCTCTAAGGCAAACCCCATGCGATGTATATCTTCTGCTAATTTGTTTCCCTGTTGACAAACTGCATCTTTCTTGGGCAGAGACCCTCTGCCCCAGTCTCCATGTTTGTAGTAACTCCTCCCCCGTTGGGTAGGATCTACCTTGAAGACTCTCACCCATTTTTCCGTATTTTTCCACTTAAATATCCCCCCCTCTCTTTGGGCGAGGTGTGGTCTCCGCGGTGTCCTCCCCTTGGGAGGGACACCCCCCGACTAGACCTGGCAGCCCAGTCGGATAATCCCCCTTCTTTTTTAGGGAGTGGAAATAAAAAAAGGGAAAAGAGGCAACGACTGGGTTAGCCTGTCTCCATCTTTTGGGTAGTCGACTTGTCCCCAAGGGCCGTTCGACACTCATAACTATGCTGGGGGAGGTTACGTGTCGACCTGGTGTGCTGGCTATGAGCACACAGTGGTCTGCCCGTCACACACCGCCAATTCACGTAACACAGTTCAGCCAGTTGTGGCATTTCGTATAGGGACCCCTAGTGTCACTACATCGACACAACGTCGAGTGAGTGACAGATAGGGAATGTCATGGTTATTTGTGTAACCTCCGTTCCCTGATGGAGGGTATGAGACGTTGTGTCCCTCCTGTCACAACGCTGAACTACCCGCTGAAATGGCCGGACCTTGTCTAGGCTCCTCAGCATAAAACCTGAATGAGTGGTTGCATACCAGCTCCTTTTATACCCGTTTGTCCGGGGGAATGGCATGCAAATACCACTCGCCAATTTTCATTGGCCTCTTATCAAAGACCAGAGGTGTCTCGGGCTCCCAAGATTGACCCCTAGTGTCACTACATCGACACAACATCTCGTTCCCTCCATCAGGGAGTGGAGGTTACACAAGTAACCATGACGATTTATCATGTGGATGGCAGCACTAAGATCTAAAAGCACTAGAAGAGAAGTCATTTGTAACTCTGATAAGTGCAGTCTCTGTACCAGAGCATGTGAGCAAAGCTGAGTGGTATGACACTCTGCTCAGTAACCCGCTCCATGTGTGCGCTCCTCTCAGCCGCTCATGGCCCAAGCTTTTTTACTGGTGAGCGTGAGCGATACTCGAGTGGAGCACTCACCGCTCACGCTCACCGGTAAAAAAGTGTCCCGCTCCAACATTAAATTTCTATGTAGTATACAGTGGTGTGAAAAAGTGTTTGCCCCCTTCCTGATTTCTTATTTTTTTGCATGTTTGTCACACTTAAATGTTTCAGATCATCAAACAAGTTTAAATATTAGTCAAAGATAACACAAGTAAACACAAAATGCAGTTTTTAAATGAAGGTTGTTATTATTAAGGGAAAACAAAATCCAAACATACATGGCCCTGTGTGAAAAAGTGTTTGCCCCACCTGTTAAAACATAACAAAACTTAACTGTGGTTTATCACACCTGAGTTCAATTTCTCTAGCCACACCCAGGCCTGATTACTGCCACACCTGTTCTCAATCAAGAAATCACTTAAATAGGACCTGCCTGACAAAATGAAGTAGACCAAAAGATCATCAAAATCTAGACATCATGCCGAGGTCCAAAGAAATTCAGGAACAAATGAGAAAGAAAGTAATTGAGATCTATCAGTCTGGAAAAGGTTATAAAGCCATTTCTAAAGCTTTGGGACTCCAGAGAACCACAGTGAGAGCCATTATCCACAAATGGTGAAAACATGGAACAGTGGTGAACCTTCCCAGGAGTGGCCGGCTGACCAAAATTACCCCAAGAGCGCAGCGACGACTCATCCAAGAGGTCACAAAAGACCCCACAACAACATCCAAAGAACTGCAGGCCTCACTTGCCTCAGTTAAGGTCAGTGTTCACGACTCCACCATAAGAAAGAGACTGGGCAAAAATGGCTTTCCAAGACGAAAACCACTGCTGAGCAAAAAGACCATTAAGGCTCGTCTCATTTTTGCCAGAAAACATCTTGATGATCCCCAAGACTTTTGGGAAAATACTCTGTGGACTGACGAGACAAAAGTTGAACTTTTTGGAAGGTGTGTGTCCCATTACATCTGGCGTAAAAGTAACACCGCATTGCAGAAAAAGAACATCATACCAACAGTAAAATATGGTGGTGGTAGTGTGATGGTCTGGGGCTGTTTTGCTGCTTCAGGACCTGGAAGACTTGCTGTGATAAATGGAACCATGAATTCTGCTGTCTACCAAAAAATCCTGAAGGAGAATGTCCGGCCATCTGTTCGTGACCTCAAGCTGAAGCGAACTTGGGTTCTGCAGCAGGACAATGATCCAAAACACACCAGCAAGTCCACTTCTGAATGGCTGAAGAAAAACAAAATGAAGACTTTGGAGTGGCCTAGTCAAAGTCCTGACCTGAATCCTATTGAGATGCTGTGGCATGACCTTAAAAAGGCAGTTCATGCTCGAAAACCCTCCAGTGTGGCTGAATTACAACAATTCTGCAAAGATGTGTGGGCCAAAATTCCTCCACAGCGCTGTAAAAGACTCATTGCAAGTTATCGCAAATGCTTGATTGCAGTTGTTGCTGCTAAGGGTGGCCCAACCAGTTATTAGGTTTAGGGGGCAATCACTTTTTCACACAGGGCCATGTAGGTTTGGATTTTGTTTTCCCTTAATAATAACAACCTTCATTTAAAAACTGCATTTTGTGTTTACTTGTGTTATCTTTGACTAATATTTAAACTTGTTTGATGATCTGAAACATTTAAGTGTGACAAACATGCAAAAAAATAAGAAATCAGGAAGGGGGCAAACACTTTTTCACACCACTGTACTTGGTTCCAAGCACGTACACAGGAGGTAGCTACAGTGGCCCAAGCAACTGCCCCTTTGCCCACATGGGCTGAGTAGCCCCTCTGGGTGAAATATAGACTATAGTTCAACATTTATTAAATTTTCAAATGATTAGTAATGTACACATCTCAAATTATGTGATTATATTGTGTTTTATTATATAAAATCTCGTTGTTTATTTTGGACTGGTTTACAATGGCTGTTAGATAATCGGGTGAACCAGACCTTCCTTATCATTTGTAATCAGTCAAATATTTCTCTGTTAGCACATATATGTCATCAACATCTTCAAATAATACCTTAAAAAAGAAATTCAGTTCTAAATTACCATTATTTACTTTAAACAAGTCATCAAACATGCCTCTTCAAGTGATAAAACATGTGCATTGGCAGGGAAACTCGCATACGCGCAAATTTGCGCTTTTCAGTTTAAACTGGACCCAAGTGATACAACCGACCCAGAAAACTACAATCTTTTCAACTTCAAAGTTTGCTCATGTCATTTATGTCAATAATGAAAACATAGACTGGTACCAGGAAAAATATTGCAGGTAAAAGTGAAATTCATAATGGTTTTTCAGTTGTCTCCATGGAATGTTTATAGATTTGATACATTAATATGTTTCTGATTTAATGCTATCAGACTTTGGGTCTGTATATTAAAAATAACAATTTCTCATCCTAATTTTTGTTCAGTTTTAAAGGGTGTATTAAGTTATCCAGAAAAGAGCAGTGAATGTTTTTCTCTTTTTCAGTGTTGTTGCTTTATTAATATTTCCTACAATTTTATATTAGTAATGGAGTATACTACCTCCATTACTAAGAAACAAAATAAAGCAATACACTTTTAGATCAATTAGAATTACAGCCTTAAAGCAAATTACAAAGACAAATTAGAGTCCCTACGAATGCAAGGATGGAGTGGAGAGAAATAATATCAAGGAGGAAAATAAGGATGATTGAAAGGAAATATATTAGATGGAGAGAGCAATAACATATAAGATTAAGATCCTAAAATTTGACACAGATGGGAACTGCTTAAAGAAGTAATTATATAATATTAAATGATGACAATTCTTTCTGTTTGACAGAAATGTAATAAGCAATGATACTGCCCTACAAAGGCAAAACGCAAAATTGAGTTCTGAATGAAACAGGTCTCTTATGATTTGTCCAGTGACAGACGAGTTTGTCTCATATGCTGAAATTCAGAGTAACCATTGTGTGAAAATGCAATAACAACATAATCCACATCAAAATAATTCACGCCATTTTTCTCAATTTCAATGTTAGTTAAAGGGGACCTATTATGCAAAATTCACTTTTACATGGTGTTTGAACATAAATGTGAGTCGGCAGTGTGTGTACACAACCACCCTACAACGTTAAAAGTCCACCCACTCCTCTTTCTTATATTTCTATTAATCAAAAACAGTGTCTCAAAATGATCGGTTTTCGTTTCTGCTCTAAAGTGACATCTCTTTAGAGCAGGCCACGCCCACGACTGGTGACGGACTCCACCCTATTATCATAGATCCTCCCCCGAGTGATCTACACACAGTCCGACATTTTTTTCCACGCTGGAGCAGCTACTGTAAGAAGAATAATGTCTCAGCTTCGTAAGAGTCATAAGTGTTCTGTTGTAGGCTGTAAAAGTGAACATAAGAGTCTTCATGTACTCCCAGCATCAGAGCCACTGAAGACGCAGTGGACAAGTTTTGTTTTTGAAGCAAATGTGCCCCAAAACATACCAAAATTTGTGTATGTTTGTGCAAATCATTTTACATCGGACTGCTTTGTGAATGAGGATCAATATTGTGAAGGTTGCATGGGAAAGGACGAGTCGGGAAGCTCAGACACCGTCAAAGTAAGGCTTTAATTTTCTGCGCTCTGCACAGCCTGTACACTCTCTCTAGTGTTTTCCTGGGTTCACTCAGATAGCTTCACCAAAAACAAAAACTCTCCATAAACATAAACATCTTAAAAGACATGCAGCTTTTTGACATTCAGGACACACGCCAACACTGGACTGACGTGTCGTTCTCTCTCTGCTTCTGACGGTGGCGTGGCTGTTTATATGCCGCTCTCCCCAGCTCACTGCAATTAGAGACAGGTGTTAGACACAATTTAGCTCTGGTGTAAGCGCCCTTACCGCTTTCTCTCTCTCTCCGGACGGGCGCTCGACCACAACCCCGCTGCCACAAATATAAAGCAGGATTTTCCAAATATCTGATTGTCAAGCATGGATCACTACCAACTGCTCGTGTTCCAGCTTTAGTATCGCACTTTATATTTTGTTAATGTTTGCAAATCGCCTTTCCGAATGTGCTTGTTAGCTGATTCCACGGCTAATGCAGCTAAAGTTGCCATTGTCTCTGATTGTATTCACGGAGAACAGAGCTATGTCGTTATTTTTAGATTTACTGTCTGTAAAATAATAGGGGGTGGGGAGCAGCAGCTCATTTGCATTTAAAGAGACACACACGAAAACAGCGTGTTTTTGATTCCACCTAAAAAGAGGCATTTACAACATGGTATAATAAATGATCCGTGGGGTATTTTGACCTGAAACTTCACAGACACATTCTGGGGACTTATATTACATCTTGTAAAAAGGGCAATAATAGGTCTCCTTTAATGAGTATAACCTTTGTAGGATAGCAAAGGGTTATATTTTTTAGCAGTGAAACTATGTGTGAAGTAATTTAGGGAACACATGAATTTGGATGGTTGGATGGAAAGTAATGCCATGTAAGCACCAAAGGTTATTTTCATGGCAAAACTAGAGTAGTTTAAAAAGCAATGACAAACAATAAACAAAAAACTATCACAGTGCTGTAAAAAGATGTATAAGAGATGTAAGACGCGTGGAGACAGAATCTCTCATCGACACCGAATTAACAACAGGGAAAAAGAAGCACACGTCCCGCGGTGCAGGACAATTTTTGATTGCTGAGTGCAGGTGCTGGTGGGATGATATGTGATAAAATAGATTTATTTCATGTATTTTAGGTACAGAGTGTTATTTGTGCTCCATGCAGCGGAAAGTTCCTTAGTGCTATGGATGTTAACGCTTCATTAAAGAAAGGTACAAACAAAACTTTGAAACCAGCCAAAGGTCAATCAGATATTTGGCAATGTTAGAGTGATAAAAAAACCTGTTTTTTTCTCACTCTACCTGTTTTTTTGTTTTCTCAGATTGGGAATTGGAATAAAAATAGCCTATGATACCAGAGCAGGACAGAATCTTATGGGCGAGGGACTGAAAAATTTGCGCACTACCTGCAGGCATTTGTGGGCATGAGCGGGACAAAAGGTGATAGTTGCAGGTGGGAGCGGGACAAAATAAAATAAATAAATAAATAAATAAAAAATTGTGGGAGAGAGACAGAATCTCTCGGGAACGGGTCTGAAAAATCCATCCCGCATAGACCTCTACTTCATAATTCATGTCCAATATTTCACGAACACCTGCAGTGCGATTTTAGGTAGCTGATGTGGAGGGAGAGGGAGATATTTGATAAGAGGGAGCCTGTGATACATTAACAGAAGCCACATGGTCACAGCACACTGAGACAGCACCAGGCTTCTTTATGGGCATTAAAAACCTATACATTACACAAAAATATATTATTATCGTTCTTGCTTGCGTAATGTCTCGGACTCTCTGGTTTGCAGCAGCCGTTTCTTGAGTGTGTCCTTGCTTTTGGCCAATGACAAAAATAGAAAAACACTACTCATTTCTGGTGCTGTTTTGTGATTGGTTGGGCGTCTACAGCCCACCCTCAATGTTTGCAACACACAGCCTGCCCCCATATTGCTTTTAACCAATGTACAAATTGGAAAAATGTATATATATATATATATATATATATATATATATATATATATATATATATAGGTGCATCTCAATAAATTAGAATGTCGTGGAAAAGTTCATTTATTTCAGTCATTCAACTCAAATTGTGAAACTCGTGTATTAAATAAATTCAATGCACACAGACTGAAGTAGTTTAAGTCTTTGGTTCTTTTAATTGTGATGATTTTGGCTCACATGTAACAAAAACCCACCAATTCACTATCTCAGAAAATTAGAATACATCATAAGACCAATAAAAAAAACATTTTTAGTGAATTGTTGGCCTTCTAGAAAGTATGTTAATTTACTGTATATGTACTCAATACTTGGTAGGGGCTCCTTTTGCTTTAATTACTGCCTCAATTTGGCATGGCATGGAAGTGATCAGTTTGTGGCACTGCCGAGGTGGTATGGAAGCCCAGGTTTCTTTGACAGTGGCCTTCAGCTCATTTGCATTTTTTGGTCACTTGTTTCTCATTTTCCTCTTGACAATACCCCATAGATTCTCTATGGGGTTCAGGTCTGGTGAGTTTGCTGGCCAGTCAAGCACACCAACACCATGGTCATTTAACCAACTTTTGGTGCTTTTGGCAGTGTGGGCAGGTGCCAAATCCTGCTGGAAAATGAAATCAGCATCTTTAAAAAGCTGGTCAGCAGAAGGAAGCATGAAGTGCTCCAAAATTTCTTGGTAAACGGGTGCAGTGACTTTGGTTTTCAAAAAACACAATGGACCAACACCAGCAGATGACATTGCACCCCAAATCATCACAGACTGTGGAAACTTAACACTGGACTTCAAGCAACTTGGGCTATGAGCTTCTCCAGACTCTAGGACCTTGGTTTCCAAATGAAATACAAAACTTGCTCTCATCTGAAAAGAAGACTTTGGACCACTGGGCAACAGTCCAGTTCTTCTTCTCCTTAGCCCAGGTAAGACGCCTCTGATGTTGTCTGTGGTTCAGGAGTGGCTTAACAAGAGGAATACGACAACTGTAGCCAAATTCCTTGACACGTCTGTGTGTGGTGGCTCTTGATGCCTTGACCCCAGCCTCAGTCCATTCCTTGTGAAGTTCACCCAAATTCTTGAATCGATTTTGCTTGACAATCCTCATAAGGCTGCGGTTCTCTCGGTTGGTTGTGCATCTTTTTCGTCCACACTTTTTCCTTCCACTCAACTTTCTGTTAACATGCTTGGATACAGCACTCTGTGAACAGCCAGCTTCTTTGGCAATGAATGTTTGTGGCTTACCCTCCTTGTGAAGAGTGTCAATTATTGTCTTCTGGACAACTGTCAGATCAGCAGTCTTCCCCATGATTGTGTAGCCTAGTGAACCAAACTGAGAGACCATTTTGAAGGCTCAGGAAACCTTTGCAGGTGTTTTGAGTTGATTAGCTGATTGGCATGTCACCATATTCTAATTTTTTGAGATAGTGAATTGGTGGGTTTTTGTTAAATGTGAGCCAAAATCATCACAATTAAAAGAACCAATGACTTAAACTACTTCAGTCTGTGTGCATTGAATTTATTTAATACACGAGTTTCACAATTTGAGTTGAATGACTGAAATAAATGAACTTTTCCACGACATTCTAATTTATTGAGATGCACCTGTATATATATATATATATATATATATATTATTTAAAACCGTATTTCCCAAATGTTTGATTAGGTAGGCAAGACTGTTGTGGTGTTTGGGTGGGCTCAGCCCACCTCTGCCCATGCCTACATCCGGCCCTGTCATAACCCCGCAGAACCGGGCTTGCATCTAGCTGGCAGCTGCACTGACATGATGGCAGAACAACAAGACACCTTACTTATCTATTAATTTATTATCAAATAGTAGTGTAGTCTACTAGCTCACCTTTTGCTGTGCTACCATGTTCGCGTAGCACATCCTCGTGCTCTCTTGTAATGTGACACGTACGAATACTTGCTAATTCTCATGGTCTCTCCACACTCCTTTTCGATTTCCTCGTTCTTAGCTTTGATTTATACTTTGCATTTATTGAGGTTATAAGGTTTGCAAATTCACTAAAACAATGTTAGAGCTCCATAACATCAGGCCTATTGCTTATTTTGCAGATTCCCAAACCAGCATATCACGAAGGCATTCTGGGTTGAGCGAGCGGCACTGAGCGGCCTTCTGTAGAAATGAACATAGTTGGCAGGACATTGCCTTTTCTAGTATTTTCAACATAAATGGTAGATTTTAAATCGGTC
Organism: Myxocyprinus asiaticus; assembly: GCF_019703515.2. Lineage (NCBI taxonomy): Eukaryota > Metazoa > Chordata > Actinopteri > Cypriniformes > Catostomidae > Myxocyprinus > Myxocyprinus asiaticus. The sequence goes on along the minus strand of NC_059377.1, from coordinate 36,034,333 downwards.
TGTAATTAGCCAATTCTCCAGGATCAAGCTGTGGCTTCTCAATAAGCGGTTTGATAACTGCCATTTTAATGTTTCTTGGGACATGTCCTAAGGATTACAAAGAGTTAATAATATTAAGAAGAGGTTCTGAGATTACAGGGAATACCTCTTTTAAGAGCTTAGTTGGTATTGGATCTAACATTCAACATTTTTTGACAAGTTTTGTTAGTTCTTCATGAGCTAAAGCTGAAGTCAGAAGTTTACATACACTTAGGTTGAAGTCATTAAAACACATTTTTTAACCACTCCACAGATTTCATATTAGCAAACTATAGTTTAGACAAGTTGTTTAGGACATCTACTTTGTGCATGACACAAGTCATTTTTCCAAAAATTGTTTACAGACAGATTGTTCCACTTTTAATTGACTATATCACAATTCCAGTGGGTCAGAAGTTTACATACACTATGTTAACTGTGCCTTTAAGTAGCTTGGAAAATTCAAGAAAATGATGTTAAGCCTTTAGGCAATTAGCCAATTAGCTTCTCATAGGCAAATTGGAGTCAATTGGAGGTGTACCTGTGGATGTATTTTAAGGCCTACCTTCAAACTCAATGCCTCTTTGCTTGACATCATGGGAAAATCAAAAGAAATCAGCCAAAATCTCTTCTGGTTCATCCTTGGGAGCAATTTCCAAACACCTGAAGGTACCAAGTTCATCTGTACAAACAATATTACGCAAGTATAAACACCATGGGACCACGCAGTCATCATACTGCTTAGGAAGGAGATGCATTCTGTCTCCTAGAGATGAACGTAGTTTGGTGTGAAAAGTACAAATCAATCCCAGAACAACAGCAAAGGACCTTGTGAAGATGCTGGTGGAAACAGGTAGACAAGTATCTATATCCACAGTAAAACGAGTCCTATATCGACATAGCTTGAAAGGCTGCTCAGCAAGGAAGATGCCACTGCTCCAAAACTGCCATAAAAAAAGCCAGACTACAGTTTGCTAGTGCACATGGGGATAACGATCTTACTTTGTGGATAAATGTCCTGTGATCAGATGAAACAAAAATTTAACTGTGTGGCCATAATGACCATCGTTATATTTGAAGGAAAAAGGTTGAGGCTTGCACGCCAAAGAACACCATTCTAACCTTGAAGCATTGGGGTGGCAGCATCATGTTGTGGGGTGCTTTGCTGCAGGAGGGACTGGTGCACTTCACAAAATAGATAGCATCATAAGGACGGAATATTATGTGGATATATTGAAGCAACATCTCAAGACATCAGCCAGAAAGTTAAAGCTCATCGCAAATGGGTCTTCCAAATGGACAATGACCCCAAAAAACCTCCAAAGTTGTGGCAAAATGGCTTAAGGAAAACAAAGTCAAGATATTGGAGTGGCCATCACAAAGCCCTGACATCAATCTGATAGAAAATTTGTGGGCAGAACTGAAAAAGCGTGTGCGAGCAAGGTGGCCTGCACACCTGCCCAGTTCTGTCTGGAGGAATGGGCCAAAACTCCAGCAACTTATTATGAGAAGCTTGTGGATGGCTACCAAAAACATTTGACCCAAGTTAAACAATTTAAAGGCAATGCTACCAAATTCTAACAAAGTGTATGAAAAATTGTCACCCACTGGGAATATGATGAAAGAAATAAAAGCTGAAAAAATAATTCTCTCTACTAATAATCCATTTAAAACACAGTGGAGAAAAGGAATGCATGCAATCGACACGTGAGATGTAGACAAGCGAAAAAAAAAAAGAAAAACGGGTGCGCGCGGTAAAATACATACAGTTAAAACAGTAGAAAGGCGGAAAAACCCGAAGCACACGGTAAAACGGCAACAGATAAAACGATGAACATATCGTTTCATAATGCTTCGCAAGCTAGCAAGCTACAAACAGACTCATGCAGCATCATTAGTATTAGTTGTTACAGTCTTTCTATAAGCGCCCACTGCTTTTCATCACAGATAGATGGACTACCCCACCATCGACACTCTTTGTTTGTTTTTTCTTTTCATTTCTTTTCTTTTCTTTACTTTTGAAACCACAAGCTAGAAGTTAGCATATACATTTTTGGATTTTCTTGCAGAATATTTAGAACACCAGATTTTCTGGCATCAGTTTATTAACATGAAACGCCTGGTTTAGCAGGTTAATTTGTGTTCATTTGAATAATAAATTACCAAGGAAGAAGAGATGGTAAAATAAACTATTTATAATTATGGTCAGCCTTAATCAAGTTTTTCTAATGCCTGACAGAAAAAATCTACCTTTGTAGAGCAATACTCCAGGCAGAATATTCCCACCAGTCACAAATACCGTGTTCGGGACCAGCGAGCCAGTTTTTCTCTCTCTCTCTCCTCTCTCCCTCCCCTCGACTCTCCCCAGATTCCCAGGAGGCGGGGAGGACCATCAGGTGGTGGAATGGCTTGAAGGGAAGCGTCTCCCCTCCAGAGATGGGGAGGGGAGTAAGCCAGTCTGGCTGATGCCCGACCTGAATCGGGTAATGGAGGAGTGCGACGAGGAGGAGGGTGTGGCTGGGCTGTGAGGGTGCACGGCCAGCACTGAGTCACCTAATCAGTGGAAGAGAGAGATAAAGCGGAGCCGGAGATGCCAGTTAGAGAGAGAGAGAGAGATGCACAAAGCTGTGTGTGTGCATCTTATGTATGTGTGTGTCTTTTATGTTATGTTAAAATTCATTTGTATCATTAAAACTTTATGTTGACTGCTCAGACGGGTCCTAGCTTTCTCCTTTCCCGACCGAACAGAGGTCTTTTACATCGTGATAGTTTGCATCTGGTCTGAGGACCTAGATTAGGTAAAATCTATTGTGAGAAACTTAGTAATGAAGTAAAGAAAATTGTGATATGCAGACAAAATTGTGAGCCGTTGCAATTAAGCGGCTTATGAAATGGGTCTAAGGATGAGAATTGGGGAGGACGGGAAGATGAAACTCTTATATAACAGGAAGAAGCAGAAGAAAGTTGCACTGAAAAGGAGAAAAGTGATGTGGACAGTTGGGTCTGTGAAGCAATACATTATGAGCCTACAGGATATGTGGAGGAAGTTAATGGAAGGTGCACTCAAAAAATTATTTTTGCTGCTTGTTTAGTTAACTTAATTAAAATGAACTAAAGCAACACAATTCTAGAACATTTTATCACAACTTGATTTCATTGCGTTCTATCCATTTACATTTGTAAAATAGGAGTTTACTTAATCTATTTGAGTTGGGACTACATGAATACTTTTTGTGGTGTTAATGTAGCATTGATGAAACTGAGCATGGGATTTCCATTTCCCAGCATGCTTTGCATGGGACTTGATAGGGAGAGTATATGTTCAAATTAAGTGTTATTTTATGTGTTTTTTTTTTTGCAAGATGAATATAAAGGGGATACTTGTGTAACGTACTCACCAGCTACCTGCCGAAAAACTTCTACAACGGTTTTGTCTAGGGAAAATAACATGTTGGCTAGCTAAGAGCCCTAACATTAAAGACTATGTGCAGTTATTTCTCAGCGTGGTAGCATTATGTATGAGGCTAGTGTGTTCATGAATGTGGGTGAGAGGAGAGAGTATTACTCTGCTCACCTGTACTCCTCGGCATGTCCAAATGCTGACATGGGTGTCGATGAGCCCAAGCATACAGTGACCCGTCCACAACCGGAGAAAAGATAGAGTCACAAATCTTTAATAGTCCTATTCACTCAAAAGCTGAGTAAATGGGGAAAGAGAGATAACAGATTGTCGTTCAAAGTGCCGGGTGTGTTCTGTGTTCAAAGTGAACTGTTCTCCGTCCTGGGTTTGAAGCATCTCTCAGCATCACTCTCTGTCAGGCCTCAGACCACCCCCCTTTCTTCATCAACATCCTCTTTTAAATAGACACCTCCCCTTCTGGTATAGGGAATCCTACAGAAGTGCAGAGATACTCTCCCCCCTATTGGATGGAGTATGTATTGTGGAAGTGTAGTGTCTAAGCACCTAATCAATCTATTCCTAACACTTGTTAGTGTTTAAAGTTTTATTATTTTGAGATTTAGATGAGTTCCTTTTAAGTTATCATTATGGTGAAGAGTTGAGTTTGAGCTAACAATAAGAACAGGTACAGTAAATGTCATATATGAAAATAATTGTTCGCTTCATTGATCATATCCTGTGCTAACTGTGGCATAGTTAGTAAATTATACTTTCCAGTGCTTCCTATCAGCATGTTCAAAGAAGTAGCCTTTATTTTGTCACACATTATACATTTTGCATATATACAGTGAAATTCTTCTTTTTCGCATATCCCAACTAAGCTGGGGTCAGAGCGCAGGGTCAGCCATGATACGGCGCCCCTGGAGCAGATAGGGTCAAGGGCCTTGCTCAAGGGCCCAGCAGTGGCATCTTGGCGGTGCTGGGGCTTGAACCCCCGACCTTTTGGTCTTTAATTAGCATGCTAACTTTCACTTTCACTAGTTAGTACATAAAAAAATAAAAGGGATTTATTTGAGTTTCACTGACACGTTTAATTTCGTTGGGTTTACCCATTTGAACTAGGTTCATTTTTGGTGATTCAACAGTTTTAGAAATCATATCAATGTTATGACTTCAAGATTTCCAGTTTTCAACATCCTGTCCTCTTATAACAATGAAAGTGAAGCCAACTGATGCACATCAAAAGTAGTGAAGAAAAACTAAATATACTGTCTTTTTTTTCCTAGTCTGACCATGTATGCAGTCATTACATTACAAGACTCAAAAGACCTGAAAGTGATACCAACAAAGTGGTTGAATGAACAAAAGACACAATGCTGCATGCCTGCATTCATGTCACAAGAGAAGTTAATGGAAGCTGTTAAAAACAGTCTTGAGCGTTCAACAGGTGGAAATCCATGGGGGATGTTTGATATTCAAGTTCATTCGGAATGTGGTAACAGTTTTGATATAACAGTTAAATACAATATTTTAGTAACCTGCTTCATTTGTGACAATTGTATTTGTTTGAAAGCTAATCCATTTTTCATAATATAGCTGAGCTAGGAGTAACCTAAAGTATGTCCTTTTACACAAATAATGTAAAATGTACTGTTGTAATTATTTCTGTTTTTTTTTTCCCCTCAACAAAACACACATCAACCTTTTTTTTCTTCAGTTCTAAATTGAAAAATACTAAAATATTAATCTTTTTATAGAAACTTTTGAACAGGCTGAGGAGAAGCAAAAAGTGATTAGAAAGCAGAATGAACGGTAAGCAAAGAGATATAAGAGATACAGATTAATCCAGTAATTAGTTTACTTAAAAGATCTGAAACAGTAAAAGTTCACAGAATTCAGTTGCATGTTTTTGCTTTGGTTCTGTGTTTATTTTTGATTTTGCATTCAATATATAAAAATAATATGTATTATTTATAAGTTTATTAAATTATGAAGCAGCACATTGGATGATTATTTACAGAATGTGTGATTTGCACAAAGCTACATCTGATTTAAGAGAAAAGACATTAGATGATTAAAGAAAATCAGGACATAGAATCAGAAAACAATTATACAAAGTGAGGCCTACATATTTTACATATAATTGTTTGCAAGTAATTTGATTAAATAATTGTTTATTTGTAAATAAAGGTTGTTGTTGTATTGTTGATTGTTATAAGTTGATATATAAACAAATTTTTTTAATTTTTTTTATTATTATTATTATTTTTTTAAATCAGACCAGCTGCTGGAATCTCTGGAATACACAAAAGACAAAAACTTGAAAATTCTCAGATAATGTCAAAATATCCATTTCAGTTGCCTAATGCATTTTCCTCCGGTGGTGAGTCAACTTTCTTTGTCATAATCAGATGAATGAAAATTTATTTTCCTACTTATGTTGTTATAACCCTTTTTTTATTTTTCTTATTTCATTACACAACAGACAAAGAAAGGCTCTTCCAAATGTTGGGAGAAATCAAGAGCAGTGTTCTAGAAAACACTGGCATGTTAAGGAAACTAATAAAAGACAATCAGGTTTCTGAGGCCCCCAGCAGCACTAGCATGCCATCTAGAGATACTATGTCAAACCTGAATCTACCACTCAAAACCTTTGCAGATGTGATCAAAGCTGAATTCGAACTCGGGGATCCAAAAACCCACCAAAAATACGTGAGTCAGTTTGGCATTTGAAAAAAAAATGGCTGCATCCAGAAAGAAGCTTGTAAAGTGGGTCTATCAATAACTTTAATTTGATAAAGTGTTTGCTTCACAGGTACAATATCTTTCAATGCATTTTAGTCCAAAAGATGTGGTTAAGAATATAATGCAACGTGTCCTAACTGATGATCTGGCGAAGGAATTCAACTGGACAGGACGAGGTGGTAAAAAGTGCTTCTCAGAATTTAAATTAGCAGAAGTGATCAAAGGTAATACTTTGCAGAGCAAACACCCCTTTTTTTGCAAAAACACACAGCGGCTTCAAAATTCATGTCTGAGGTATGAAAGTGTGTAATTTATGTTGTAGAACAAAACATCTATGTATCGTCAAGTAGGGGTTTACCACAGACTTTAGTTTACACGTAAATTGAAAAACCCATTATATAAACCCATAGGAAAATCCTGAGGGAACCCATGGTGAATTCTCTTCTGGGTTCGCCTACAAATTGACGTCATGGCTGAAAAGCTCTATTTTATCTTTGTCCATTGTGAATATTCAGTTTAGCTGTGTAAGAAACACCACCCACACAGAGATCACTCCCAAACAAAGTAACTTCCTATTGGTCAACGTGTAAAATTCACCTGTAAAGCATCTTCACGCAAATTCCTCGAGGGGAAATTCTTTGCCAAGTCCATGAAATTAACCATTGTGCAGATTCCTAATGAGATGACTGAATTTCACCATTTAAAGGCCGAAACATACTCTACGCAAGTACATGAAAGCAGTCGCGAGCGCTTGACCACCACATAGCCAACACGCGGTCCGGTTGAACATGCTTAACGAGCGTTCTTGCATTACCACAGTTACCAACAAACCTCAGTACTCAAGGGGGTGATAGAGTTACCTTCAAATGTCTGTGCCATTAAACTGGATGTTTTATTATTCAGGTAAGTGGTTATAAATATACTGACTTTAACTTACTTGTTAAGCAATATTCTTTTCAAACTGTTGCTCTGCCATGACATTAGTGGAGCTGAAACAATAAACACCGTAAAGTGGACAGTTCACACTAATCTTGCTCTAACGCCCCTTGCGGCAACATTGAGAATGCAATGTGTAGGTGCTTTCAGTTATGAATTTATGTCTGACAAATTTTAGAATGCAATGACTAATGAAATTGAGCTTGAGTTGCAAGATGCATCTGCGTTCACATACTTGTGTAGAGTATGTTTCGGCCTTAAAGGTAAATTGGATAGCCATGTGGTCCCGGGGTTCCCCTGTCTCGTCTAGCCCTTCAGTACGCATCCAGTGTCAGGAAATAAGGGATGTTTGCCATGTTGGTCCCCCTGCAAACATGAGGATGCAGAGTGCCATATCCTTTTTTTCTTTTTTTTTCTTTTTTATACATATTTCAGTTACATTTTAAAGATTACTCATTTAAATTTGATTGAATTTTGTTATGTAATTCCTAAATCCTAAAAAGATTTTTTGAGCATTGGTAGTATCAGATTGAAAAGAAAATAAGTGGTATGCCCATCTTTAAAGGAAAGACTCAGTGGCAGATTTTTGCACTGACAATAAAGGGAATTGCCATACTAGCTTTTCCAGTAACAAGCTACTTTTCTCATTGTATTGCAAACGGAAGCAAACAGACACAGTGATCACCTAAACTGTTCTCTCTTTCTTCTCATGGGAAGTCCATTTCATTTAAGTGAATCAATTTGTTCAGATGGTTCATGTAAATTCTCATGTCTAATTTCACCTAGGGCACCATATCAGGACTGCCACTAGAAAGACTGGACTATTTATACATGAAATGGGACAGGAAATGAGAGACAGTTGAGAGCAATGATTGTACAGAAAAGAACAAAAAAAAAGAATTCTTAATGGGAGGGAAACTTCAGTTGGTGTGGCAAAGGTTTATGTTTAGGTTATTTTCAAGCTGCATTGCCCTTTAAAAAATTCATGGTGTAAACTGCTTATTTGAAAGACTGGCAGTCTGCGATTTTGATAAAAATATGACATGCTGAACATGCTGAAGCCATGAGAATTAACAAAAGAAATAGTAAATTATTGCATTCTTGTCTGTTCATCTTTGACTTTTATCTTTCAGAAGCTTCATCCAAATATGTAAACATGGAAGATTGTGAAACTGAAATCAAAAAGTATTTGTCTCACACAGCTGACCGACTCAGTCGGAAGAGACCAAGAGATTTTGGAAGTGAGTAATAAATGTGTGACTATGCAATGTATTACATAATTGATAATAATAATAATAATAATAATAATTAGGGATGTCCTGATACCCCTTTTGTTTTTTTTTTTGAAAATTTTATAGATTCAAAATACATTTCAAGGGCTGTTTGAAAATGAACAAAGTTGGGTTTTAAATCACTCCACTTACACTGATGAATATAACATTTTCCTAATAACAAAAACAAATCAATAACATACACTTTTCTTTTTGAAATGTCATTCATTTGAGTGAAGTAAAACTGTTGATAGATTTAGGGCTAAGTTAAATTTAATTTTCAAACTCAGAAATTGTGACATCTCATGCCAAAAAGATGATGAACAGGGACATTGAAAAAATAAATAAATGCACAATAGTTTATTTTTCACAGTTACAAAAAGAGCATTTGTAATCTCTATCCAGATGAAAACGCTCTAGTGTTTCTTTCACAGGATATATTCTGTGAGCAATTTTAAAGAATACCTCTTTAGTTTTATTTGTAACACAGTAATGATTAACAACTCCCCAAATATATTCCCACACCAAAGAGGGAAACATATTTATCCAAACAAATTTCGATGGAGGGGTAGAAATATTAACAAAGAGAGATCATCTGATTACTGCACTTATCATTAATTACATCAATCTTACCCAAAAACAAATGTTTAGAAATCTTACGGCCTACAGTGTTACACCAAGGGCTTTGATCTTTGAACAGAGATAGTATTTTGACAGAAATTGAATTCATGACAATACAATATTCTTTCACTGAAATATGACACTTAAATTTAGAACATAGTTTGTTAATACTCAAAAACTGACCATCAGATTTCAATAACTGACCAATGAATAATATATCAGACTCAAACCACTGTCTAAAAAACAGAGATCTATTTCGGTATTTGATATACTTATTGTTCCAGATATAAATAGAGTGAGGAGAAAAATTCTGTTTAAAAATCAAACACCACAGCTCTTATTTCACACCTCACTTGACTGCACCCATCTTTACTCTCGTCTACCTTCAAGGTGAAGCGTTTGGTAGGGATGGGTGGATCGATCCTAAAGTATTGATATTTCCAATACTGATGTTTTATCAAATACACTATATGGCCAAAAGTTTGTGGACACCCCCTTCTAATTAACGAATTTGGTTACTCCATTAAATCCAGTAAAGAAAAATCTTAATGTTTCTTTATGTAATGGCTTGGGCTTTGTGTGCTTCCAAATTAGTGGCAACTGTTTGGGGATAGCCCTTTTCTGTTCCAGCATGACAATGCCCCTGTGAACAAAGTGAGGTCCATAAAGAAATGGTTTACTGTGTCTGGTTTGGAAGAAACTGACTGGCCTGCACAAAGCCCAGACCTAAACCCCACTGATCACTTTTGGGGTGAACTGGAACAGCAAGTGTAAGTCAGGCCCCATCGACCAACATCAGTTCCTGACCACACTGATAGCCTTGTGTCTGAATGAGAGCAAATCCCTGCAGCCATGTTACTACATACAGTATAGTGGAAAGCCTTCCCAAAAGAGTGGAAGCTGTTATTACAGCAAAGGGGTAAATCGATGCCAAAGGTTTTGAAATCAAATGTTCATCAAGCACATATGGTGTCCACAAACTTTTGGCCATATAGTGTATGTCGATCCTTACACAAAAAATATTGATTCTAAAAAAAATAATATATATATATTTTTAACTATGGATATTATTATTTGGTTACCATGAACATGAACAATAATCATAAGCTTCAAAGTGAAATAAAAAAGATTAGGCCATATAAGTAAATACTTGTGCAGGATGGGAACTATTTCTTCTTCCACTCATCTTAACATTCATGCTGAAAGACAGAAGCAGACAAGCATTTGCACCATCACAAGGCTCGTTCAAACAAGAGGGATCAGTTCCTTGTAGAGGTAATGATAGAAAATCAGAGAAACAGCTTCTGGACAGTAGTGTAGTCTAGGACATATGCAGGCATACGCTGTATGTCCACCTATCTTTCTTAGGATTTTGCGTATGCCCACCTGAAATAAGTGATAATACGTATGGCCACCAGAACGAATAATCTTTTGACCTGGAATTTTTCAATCTGCTAACGTGATGCCACAGCACCATTGAGTGAATTGTGTATATATATATATATATATATATATATATATATATATATATATATATATATGTGGGCTAGGGTTATTTAAGTTTACAGAGATTCTCTCTAAATGCCCACAGAGATGCGGGAGCGCAACTGATGGCACTACCAAGACAGACAGTCCCACGCACTCTCATGGCGAAATCGTAAGGATTCATACGACTTTTGTAAATTTGGCTAATTCGTATGATATCGTACGACTGCACTCATATGAATTCGTACGACTTTCACTACAATGACATCGCTGGACATAGTTTCCATCTAATACACAACAATTACTTGCTTCTGTCACATACAACAGCTTCCTATCATGTTTACACACTCTACTGATTGTTTAGGTTTAGATAAGGGGTTTTGGTAAGGGCATAATATTAATAAGCATGTCCTTAACGCCTCGCGCTTCCGCATTAAACATCTGGACATTTGCACGTGATGAAATCATACAAATTTATACAAACAAACTCGTACCAAATCATATAAAATAGCCAACTTGTAAAATATGTACGACTTTTCATGAGACTGGGTTGGACAGTCTGACTAAGCTGATCCACCAATCAGAACGTTCATTTCAGACGTGATTGGATATTTGCTAACCAGTAATATTTTTCGTTTCAGTAAGGGGTGGGACATTTCCAGCATCTAATGCACAAGGAGTAACCATAATTTGTTTCCCTGCTAAACATAAATATATGTATATACATTTAAATGTAACTTATGCAAATAAAATTTGTGAAATACTGCATGTTATTACACCCCTGCTAGTTTTCGATGCTCTTTTTTTTTTCTTTCCTTTTCTGCAGTTGGTGTTGCCTTTTCCTTATGATATCAAATCATTTCAATTTATATTTCTAAGTAGGAAAACAATTTCACTATACACAGAAAAGTACATAATAGTACACAAATAAAACAAATAACCATTAATTTTTATGTAGGTTATATATGGTAATACAAGATAACATGTTAACATGAACTACACTCATATTAGCTACAATGCTTAACAGTTTGTGTATTATGAATAGTTTATTAGTTAGAGTAATAATAAAGTATTAACAATTTTCATAGTAGCCTAATAAAAGGAACATTAATGACATCTACGTATTTAAATACATATTTAACATCAAGTTATTATACCATTGTTCTTAGTCCTCTACACCATGCCAGTAAGAAACTTACCCACATATACATTTTGTAAGTTAATGTGGGAACTATGGTTTTGAAACCATGGTTTTACTACAGTAATATTGTAGTATTAACCATGGTTAATTTTTGTAAGGGAAAACAAAACAGAAGTCTAATAATTTTCTGTTTAGGCTCACAGATGTAAAAAAATAAAAACAAATAAAAAATTACTTGAATTATATCTAAAAAATTATATTGTAAGTGACCCATTTTATCCCAAGAAATAAAATAAAAAAATAAATAAAAAAAAAATTAATAGAAGTATCGGTATCGACGATATTAGATTTGAAATTATTGGTATCGGATCGAAAAGAAAATAAGTGATATCACCCATCCCTAGCCTTTGGCAACTCAAATGAGCCTAATCACTTTAAATCACCAGACTGAAAAGCTGCCGTCATCACACACAAAAACACTTCAAAATAAAAGCTCAATAAAAAAAAAAAAAGTATGATACAAATATATCACTATTGTAAAATTATGTAATATTCACTGTATTACTACTATTACTACTAATAATAATAAATCAATGGTAATTGTATTATATTTAAGCAATATCTCACATCTGTGATGCTCTGTTATGCTGCACTTTATCTGACAAAATATAACTCTATTGCTGTATTTTGGATTGTGCTGTAAGATTCTGTATAAAATCACTTAATCTGATAAAAAATAATCAACATTATGTTGAAAATTAATTGTTATATTTTCATTTGATTAAAGTTTTAATTAATTAATTTATTTAAACACTATTTTGATGATAAAATGTAAATAATCTGTTGATATGAAGTTGATATGGATAAAAAAACAGGTATCGGACTCGGTATCGGCGAGCATCAGAAAGAAAGTATCGGTACTTGTACTCGTTCTCAAAAAAATTGTATTGGGACATCCCTAATAACAATTTTTATTAACATAGCACCTTTTAACGATTAAGCACAAGGTGCTTCACAAAACATAAAATCAAAAACACACGCAGTAAAACAACACATTCACATATTAATAAAAACATGACTTAATCTGACTTTTTTAGAATAATGGCCGATTATAACAACCTCTGTTTTATCAGTATTTAACAGAAGGAAATTACATGCCATCCAGTGTTTTATATCTACTATACACACTTGAAGAACATTTCCGTTAGACAGATCATTGCGATTCAATGACAAACACAATTGCATGTCATCTGCATATAGGAATGAAAATTAATGTTGTATTTTCGAATCACAGAACCAAGCATTAGCATATATAGTGAAAACAAAACTGGCCCTAACAGGGATCATTGCGGAACACCACAATTCATTTTTGAAGAGGAGGACATCTCATCTCCAACAGACACTGCAAATTTCCTGTTCATCAAGTAGGACACAAACCAGTCTAAAGCTACCCCAGATATTCCCACCCATCTCTTTAATGCATCAATTAAAACTGAATTATTAACCGTATCCATTGCTGCAGTTAAATCAAGGAACACTAAAATAAAGCATCAATCTTCCGCCATCAATAAGTCATTTGTCACCCTAAAAAGGGCAGTTTCTGTACTGTGATTTTCTCTAAAGCTTGACCGAAAGTTTTCAAAAATATTGTTATCCTTCACTACCTCAAACAGTTGTTTAGCTACTGCTTTTATCTAATTGAGAATTATATTAATAATTAGATAATTTTATGGTATAGTGCTTCAAACAGCATTTAATTCCTCGCATAATGATTTTCATTTTTGATTTTTGTTATAAGTATAAAACCTAATTGGTAATGGGTATGATTGTCTTCTTTACTTTGATTTCTATAATAAAATGTAATATAATATATTTTCTCTTTCAGTTCTCTTTCCTGAAGTGATTTGTGATTTCTCCCACATTGCTTGACAGTGCCATCCAGCCAAATGTTTTTTTGTCAGGCCATGTACTATTACAATTTATAAGCTTACTCAATTTCAAGAGGATTATATGGTGTTACCTATTATTGAAAATTCTTGAGAATCCTTTTGTAAATTTCAAAATAATAAATTGTAGTAGAATGTTTATACTTTCTGTGTAATATGAGTGCATAGAGCAATGTACATGGGAGAATTATGAGAAATAATATGAGGTTACAATATTGTATACCCTGTCCCCTTTTTTTGTTGTTGTAATATTTAAATAGACTTGATTTTCTAGGGATTTATTAATGCAGACCATTATGTACAGTAGATTAGTCTTAATATTGCATGTTCATAGACCTTTATATATATATTCAAATAAGTTTGATTTTCTTAATGAAAACTAAAAGGAGTATAACTTGTAAAAAAAAAAAAAAGATTCTAAATATTACGTTTAATGAACATGGAAGTATTGATTGAATTAAAAATAAACCAGAATTACATTCAATCTCTTCAACTATGCTTTTGGCTCTTTGCATTTCTTAAAGGACTTTTCTGGGTTCAAAACAAGTTACGCTCAATCAACAGTGTTTGTGGCATAATATTATGTAGTAATAATTACTTCAAAAAATTATTTCGACCTGTCCCTCCTTTTCTTAAAGTCAAAATCAAGTTTACGGTGAGGCTCTTACAATGGAAGTGAATGGGCCCATTTTTGAGGGTTTAAAGGCAGAAATGTGAAGTTTATAATTTTATAAAAGCACATACGTTAATTCTTCTTTTTAAAGTCATGTATTATTTGAGCTGTAAAGTTTTAGGGATTTAGGGTTTACAGTGTTACATTGTTATGGCAACAAAGTGGTAAAATTGGATATAACTTTACACAGAAAATGTTAGGAAGCTCTTTTATCCCACTAAAATCATGTAACCTCTTAAACCCTGTTGCTGAACATAATAATAATAATAATAATATTATGGTTTATTCAATAACCACTTGCTTGATCTGCACAAATATGTGTCGTTTTGAAGACTTTTATCTTTACAAAGAATAAAGCTGATCTGACAAATTTTAAAATACTGCTTTTAAATTTGCTGACAAATTGAAATGGTTGCATTTTCATAATGTGCAAATTTGTGATCATAACTATTTTATAGAATCAGTAAAAAGATCACATAGCCATGTGTTATATATCGTTGGAAAGGTCTTAATAAGTACAATACAACAAGCAAATTTGTTTCTAGGGCTGCAACTAACGATTATTTTGATAATTAATCTTAGATTATTTCTTCAATTAATCGACTAATCAGATAAAAAAGTGACAATTTTTTGTGTTTTATTAAAATTAATTACAAAACATAAATGATTAAGGGTATAACAATCCATCTCCCCATTCAGATTGAGTCACGATGCTAAATTCACGTGACTCTCACAATACTTTAAACAAAGCCCAAATCAAGAAAAGTTCAGTCTGAATGTTTTTCTTTTTTTTTTAATTACTTTGAAGAAATATGCAAAAACATTTATTTCCTATATTTGTAAAACTTAATGAAATGTACTGTACATTAAAGTGCAAAATCATCCATCAGAGATACAGTGGGGCTAAAAAAATAGGTGATGTACAAATGGTCAGAATGCTAACAAATAAATCTGTAGGATAAATGTAGAAGCTTTAAAATGTATGGCAAAATTATTATTAAAAGTTTTTCCAGACACCACAGGAAGAACAGTAATTTAGGTCAGAACTGATTGTATTTTCCATTTGTGGTCATTAGTTACTGTTCTCTTTAGTTTGTCAGTCATTATTTACAATAAAATGCATAAACTAAAAGAGTCTTTAATTCAGCTTGGATTAATTAAAAGTGTTAACATGAGCATACAAAAATATTTTAGTATTGCTTGTTAATAGCATATGTTAAAACGTATTTCATTTATCCTGAAAACTGTGTAAATGTCAAATAGAACTGAAATATGAATTTACATAGTTTTTCTTAGTCCACACA
This sequence comes from Myxocyprinus asiaticus, assembly GCF_019703515.2. Taxonomy (NCBI): domain Eukaryota; kingdom Metazoa; phylum Chordata; class Actinopteri; order Cypriniformes; family Catostomidae; genus Myxocyprinus; species Myxocyprinus asiaticus. The sequence continues at coordinate 36,018,793 of NC_059377.1, read as the reverse complement.
AAACAAGCTAAAAACAAAAAACAAAGAGATGGCATTCTGCATCCTCATTTCAAAAGTTATAAAATAATAAACAAAATGAACCATCCTGGTCTCATAAAATGTATGCGAGCATTGCAATGTGAGCATTTTGCAAACGTTGCATTGAAATTACATGCTTCTTAACAGGTTTGGCTGCACTTTTCAAGTTAAAGGTCCAGCAGGGGGCGCCAAAACCGAACAAAATGAGGTTGTAATCACACAAGGTTTTTAAGGTGAATTTTAGATTCCTCCCTAACCTAAAACTTTACCCTAAACTTAACCAATAGTGTCCGAAAAGAAAAATGAGAGTTTAAAAAAAACAGACATCCTTACCCTTACCCTACACCTAACCTTAACTGAAAATGTTTTAAAATGCAGAAGCGAAATGAAAAGCACATTTTCTGAAGCAACCACGTCATTTCGTATCGCTTCTATGTCTCTGTCGAGTCACATGTCAGCTTGAGTTCTTGTCTGCTTTAGAACTGCGGTCCTCCGAGTCCAAAGCTCTATAAGGTGCGCTACCATGCAAGCTAATCACACTAAAATAAGTGTATATATGTAGGTGGGTCTGTAATACAAGCATTAAAATGTGTAATTTTTTAACAGATGTGTTAGAGTAAAAGTGTGCCGATATCATAACATAGCAGGGTCTGAGTAAAAGAGAGAAAAATAAGTGTTTATAAAGTCATAATCAGCCAGTGAAGTCATGATATGAGTGAAAGTGAACAAAACACACAATTGTTGTAGTGCCTGTAGTGTTCATTTCACCTGGAAACTGCAGGAAATTGTACCTGGTGACATGTACAGTCATGAGAAAAATAAAGTACACCCTTCTTGAATTCTATGGTTTTACGGATCAGGACATAATAAAAATCATCTGGTCCTTAGCAGGTCTTAAAATTAGGTATATACAACCTCAGAAGAACAACAACAACACATGACATATTACACCGTGTCATGATTTAACAAAAACAAAGCCAAAATGGAAAAGTCATGTGTGAAAACATCATTCATACACCTTATGATTCAGTAGCTTGTAAAATGACCTTTAGCAGCAATAACTTCAAGTAATCGTTCTCTGTATGACTTTATCAGTCTCTCACATCGTTGTGGAGGAATTTTGGCCCACTCTTCTTTACAATGTTGCTTCAGTTCATTGAGGTTTGCGGGCATTTGTTTATGCACAGCTCTCTTAAGGTCCCGCCACAGCATTTCAATCGGGTTGAGGTCTGGACTTTGACTGGGCCATTGCAAAACCTTGATTATTTTCTTTTTCAGCCATTCTGTTGTAGATTTGCTGGTGTGCTTGGGATCATTGACCCAATTTCGGCCAAGCGTTAGCTGTCAGACAGATGGCCTCACATTTGACACTAGAATACTTTGGTATACAGAGGAGTTCATGGTCGACTCAATGACTGCAAGGTACCCAAGTCCTGTGGCTGCAGAACAAGCCCAAATCATCACCCCTCCACCACCGTGCTTGACGGTTGGTATGAGGTGTTTGTGCTGATATGCTGTGTTTGGTTTTCGCCAAACGTGGCGCTGTGCATTATGGCCAAACATCTCCACTTTGGTCTCGTCTGTCCAAAGGACATTGTTCCAGAAGTCTTGTAGTTTGTTCAGATGCAATTTTGCAAACCTAAGCCGTGTTGCCATGTTCTTTTTAGAGAGAAAAGGCTTTCTCCTGGCAATCCTTCCAAACAAACCATACTTGTTCAGTCTTTTTCTAATTGTACTGTCATGAACTTTAACATTTAACATGCTAACTGAGACCTGTAGAGTCTGAGATTAACTCTTGGGTTTTTTGCAATTTCTCTGAGCATTGCACGGTCTGACTTTGGGGTGAATTTGCTGGGACGTCCACTCCTGGGAAGATTGGCAACTGTCTTGAATGTTTTCCACTTGTGAATAATCTTTCTCACTGTAGAATGATGGATTTTAAATTGTTTGGAAATGGCCTTATAACCCTTCCCAGATTGAAGGGCAGCGACAATTGCTTTTCTAAACTCATTGCTGATGTCTTTCCTCCTTGGCATTGTGTTAACACACACCTGAATGCTCCAGACCAGCAAACTGCTAAAACTTTGGCTTTTATAGAGGCACACTTGCTGATGATCAATTAATCAATGGCATTTGATTAGCAGCACCTGACTACTACTTAGCCTCTTAATTCCTATGGAAGCAGTAAGGGTGTACTTAGTTTTTCACATTTTTATTAAATATGTTTATAAATGTGTGCATGCAAGATTAGCAAATTGCCTAAATAAAATACACAAATAATTGAACATAACAGCAACCTTGATTTGTGAACCTACAAGTTTACTTTAAGCTGTATATTGCACATTAATTATTGCTCAATGGGGCAGTTTTAACTGTTCATGAGATGGACAGCCTGAGGGAAAAAACTGTTCCTGTGCCTGACGGTGATTGGTGTTCCCTTGGGCTGAGACCTGAGACCTTATTTCTTTTTTCTTTTCTTTTTTTTTTTTTTTTTTTTATGTTCTTCCAGACAGTGTTAATGTGTTGTAGTTAAATACAATAATTTGCACTGTTTACTTGGAAGGAAAAAAGCTAGACTATTAGTCTGATCATAACTTGCAAATGCCACTAAATGAGGCAATATCATTATGTCATTATACAATACATAAGTAATTGAATTATAAGCATTCAAAGAGAGTTCTGCAATGCAGATGTTTATACCAAGTGTCTATTGTTAATGGTGAATTTGTGAATTGTCAACTAGACACACACAGATATCAACACTCAAAAATGAAAAATGCTGACAATCATACTTTTAGATAAAAAGTAAACTTAAAAACAAGTAACTAAAACTGCAACAAAAACAACAGCAAAATAAATTATTAAATAGTAAAATAATAATAATAATAATAATAATAATAATAATAATAATAATAATAATAATTTCTTCATGTCGCAGTGCATGCTGGGAACTGAAGTGACGACATAGTAATGTAGAACTGTACTGATGAATACAGTAAAAAGCTGCATTGGAGCTTTACATTAAGTGTGCTGTATATTTGCAGTAAATTGCTGGTGAAATTGCTGCCAGTATTTTACTGTAAATCTAAAAGCATTTTTTTTACAGTGTATTTTAAGTGATCAGTGGTTAGTTGGTCGTTCTTCAGTAGGCATAAAATATTCAGAAGTTATTAATTGTCTACTAGTGAACTACCCCAGTCATCAATTTGCCATACAAACTAATTAATTACTGTTCCATATTAGTTAGTAGTACTGACTGAAGAGCTAATGCTGTACTCTTCATTTGTCCTGCATTAGTTCCTACGTAGTTATGTATTAACTATGGAACATTATTATAAAGTGTTACCAAGAGATCTTGATGGAGAACTGTCTGATCACTATCTTGTACACATCACTCTGGACATGAAACACCACAACACCACCACCATCAACAACAACAACCATAGCATACTTATAGGGATGTTCTCCTAAAATAAATATTCTATCGTCATTTATTCACCCTCACGTTGTTCCAAACCCAACTTTACTTTCAGTAAAGAAAGTAAGTCATATTGTTTTGGATTGATATGTGGGTGAGTACACAACATATACATATACTTTATATATATATATATATATATATATATATATATATATATATATATATATATATATATATATATATATACATATATATAAAATGTTAACTACACCTTTAAAGCTGTATAGCTATAGTTAAAATACAATAATGTCCCTCAAATATATGCTCTAATTTTGTTACTGACCATTACATTTAGTTTAATAATATACTGAACTTTGCTATTGGGGCATGGGTCATTTTGTCAGAAGGTAGGATCTACAGTTACTTTAACTTATCTGGAGGATCATTATGATTTGCAAACAAAAAAATCATTTGTCAAAATAAACATTTACATGTAGTCCAATAAATATTTTCATTTATATGGAGTTGTTGTTACATTTTATATTGGTGTTTTATGAAGAAAACTGTTTTCTTCACCTTTTTTTCAGTGAAGTGATTCAAGTGGTTGATCATCTGAAAATATATCATTTTAAAGCTGTATTTTGCATTTAACATCCAACATAAATTGGCAAATGGTAAAGTGGAACTATTTTTTTTTTTTTAGGTCCCTATAATTCAAAGTTGTGTGTTTATGATGGGTTTTTATATGTATGAGTTGGTGAATAAGCATAATATCATTCTGTTTAATTTTCTTTATCAGTTGCTATATATATATATATATATATATATATATATATATATATATATATATATATATATATATATATATATATATATATTATTAGCTACTATATTTATAAATATGATTAAATATATACATTTTGATTTCACTGTTATTTTGTCTATTTTGTTTGTTCTGAATTCTCTCTCCATGTTGCCTGGGTGATGTGTATTAAACATTTAATGTTTGACTGATATGCAATGTGATCTCAGAGAAAGGATCCACTTCCTTTTGTGAAATGTTATGAAGCTTTGAACAACATATGAAAACAGGTAACAGATAAATATAAACAAGTTTTTATGACATTTAAATGATTATATTTCAACATTTTTACATTATGTAAAAAATATTATTAGAGTATAAGTTCAAGACGTTATTATGCTTTGAAAAAAATATTAAATTATGAACATTTTATTACAACAATAATATAATACTTATTACATTATGTGCAGTTATTACATTATTCTTTGTTATTACATTATGAGTTGCTACAGCGTATATCACAATATATTAGACATCAGTGGTGTCTCAGGATCATTATTTTTGGTGGGGCACAAACAATCACTTGCCTAATCCAACAAGTGTAATGTTAACCTCAAAATAATTTTTAATGGGCCTATTTATAACACTCAAAAACTGTGTACCACCCCACTTGAAAAGTCCTGAAGCCACTACAGCAGTTCATGTATTCCTTAGGCAAATTCTCTCGTTTCTCCATAAGAGGGCAGCCTAGCCTCAAACAAGACGCAAATGACTCAAAACAAGTAGGTGGCTGGGCATACAGATGTATATTAAGTAATGGGGTGAGAGGATGGAATTTCTTTTGATGGGTCAAAACCACTAACTGACTAACTGCAAACATATATTACCAAAGTCATTTTTTTATTTTTTTAAAATATATTTTATTGCACCTTTATTGTCTCAGACAGACGTAGTAGTAAAGTCTTTCAGTGTATGCTACTAATAGTAGTATGCATAATAATTATAAAGCTGAAATTACTATGAAAATCTTGGAAAAATAGACTTATAGTACTTATAAATTTTGACTCATTCCCCATGTCTTTTGGTTTTCAAAAGGCATTTACAGATAAGAATCACCTGAAGATACTGTACCCCCCTCTCTCTCTCTCTCTCTCTCTCTCTCTCTCTCTCTCTCTCTCTCGACACTGAATACATCCATTGACTACCACTTTGACTTTTGCGTCAGATTTCCTTTCAAAAGGCTTATAATTAAGCCCTCTTTAGAACACAATATTTCACCCCAATGGATCGAAATGGCTGACCATTCTTTATGTTGAATAAGCCGCCCTGCCAGCTCGAAATCATTTCATTTCCACAAATGGCTGCATCATACTGTGATGGTAGGTTAAAAAAGGTGTTTAAATGGAGTTGAGTCTGCATTGATCCAGGAGACCACACAGCTTTCATTGGCCTCAATATCACACCATGAAGGACTTGGAGACCACGTTATTGATTAGCCATGAGTCGGTGAGCGGTGGTTATATTGAGTCGTCTTCTTCCAGACTGTCTCCTGACAGGTGCACTCAACCACACTGAGGGTAATTAACGAGAGGATGGTAATGAATTGCTTGAAATGAAACTATATACAGCCTGAGTGTGTACTGTGATGTGTACATGTTACTTTGTAAAACTCTGTAGATTTAACGGTAACCCTTTGCAATAAGGTTGGTTACGTTAACAGTAGCTGGGTTTCCATCCATGTATTTTTATGTGAATTTTGGGATATTGCATTAAAAAATAATCTGGATGGAAACACCAAAATGTGAAGAAAATCTCCAAAATGTGCATAAATTACAATGGAAATACATTGACTAAATATATTCCTATATAATTTATTACGACTTTAAACGTTTATCAGCTTTTATGTAGTATGGCCTATTTGTTCATAGGGAATCAGAGAGTGCGAAAGGGCCTGATGAATTTAAGGGGTGTTGGCAAAGGTTGTTTGAAAGCATACTATTTTTGTTATTCCGTTTGGTGCCACTAGTAGCGCAGAAATTACATACTTCACTTTTAAAAATATGCAGGGACTGTTCACATGCACCAAAATATAAAATATATTTTTTTATATAACTATAAAAAGTTATTGATTATAGTATCGAAGTGCCTAGTGGAGCATACACCACAAAAGCGAACATACACTACCGGTCAAAAGTTTTGAAACACTCATTCTTTATTATAATTTTTTTTTCACATTTTAGAATAATAGTAAAGTCATCAAAACTATGGAATAACATAAATTATGTTGAACAATGGGAATTATGTTGTGACTAAACAAAATCCAAAATAAATAAAAACTTGAGCATCTTCAAAGTAGTCACCCTTTGCCTAGATTTTGCAGAAATGTACTCTTGACATTTTCTCAACCAACTTCTTGAGGTATCACCCTGGGATGCTTTTTAAACAGTATTGAAGGAGTTCCCATTTATGTTGGGCACTTATTGGCTGCTTTTCTTTATTATTTGGTCCAAGTCATCAATTTAAAAAAAAAAAAAAAATTTAATTACATTTTAGTTTTATAATGAAATAAATTAATTTGGTGGCACAATTATATTTTTATCTACAAAACTAATTTCAAACATTTAAGCATACACCTTCAGATCAAAAGATTTTTAAGATCATGAGAAACATTTCAGTCAAGTGTTTCAAAACTTTTGACCAGTAGTGTAGATGTAGTGAGAACTTTTTGTTCCCACATTATATTTGTTGTCAGTTCGTTTACTTTTTCTCTTGCTTTGTTTCTTCCTGGGGTGACGGGATGATTTATGTGGCAGAGAGAAAATAGAAAGTGAGTAGGAGGGTGACATAATAGGTGGATACATTTATATCTGAGAAAAGGAAAGACATGTATTGTTGGACCATTAGAAGCTACATACAGCAGAAAGAAAGAAATAAAGAAAGTGGATCAATTAGAGAGAAAATGTCCATAATGACTAGCATGAGGGAGACAGTAAAGGCAGAAAGAGGGGAAGGGGGCAGAGAGAGAGGGAAACAACAAAAACAACAGAACTAACCTACTTAGTGTCTTATTGCTGTCAGATCCGGGGACATGAGCCAAGAGTAATGGGCTTCTTTGTTTGTCTGAATGTGTGCTTAATGGCTTCCTCTCAGTTCACTGTCTGAATCTATCCTTTTGATCACACATGTCTGTCAGCTATCACAACAGAGGAATGTAAAGTATTCGCATGTGATTGTAGCTGTTTCAAAACCTAATGAGCTGCCTATGGAGGCTGCATTTTAATCAGAGGCATGCTCCCAATGTGAACATGGTTTTAAAAGGTAGGTAACTTCACATGTATCTTTTGTGGATAAGGCAATCAAAAAGTATCGCTAAAAAATGTTCAGTGTAATTAAACCATTATTATTTTCCCCAATATTTGTGTGGGCTTTGTATTTTTATGTACACCGATGAGCCAAAACATTATGACCTCTCAAAGGTGAAGCGACTAACGTTGATCATCTCCTAACAAGGCCACATGTCAAGGTCTGGGTAGATTAGATGGTAAGCAAACAATTAGTTCTTGTTGTCAACGTGCTGAATGCTGGAGAAATGGGTAGGAGTAAAGACCTGAGTGACTTTGACAAGGGCCAATTGTTATGGCCAGACGACTGGGTCAGAGCATCTCTGAAACAACAAGGCTTATGGGGCGCCCCCAGTCAGCAGTGGTGAGTACCTACCGACAGTTGTCTGAGGACGGACAAATCACAAACCGGTTACAGGGTGTTGAGCACCCAAAGCTCATCGATATGCGAGGGCAACGAAGACTATCCTGTCTTGTCCGAACCGACAGAATGTCTACTATGGCTCATGTCACAGAAAATTTCTATGATGGTTACGGGAGGAACGTGTCACAAAACATAGTGCATTGCACCCTGCTGCGTATGGGGCTGTGAAGCCACAGACCAGTGACCCCTGTCCACTGTCAAAAGTGCCTACAATGGGCACGCAAGTGTCGGAACTGGACCTTGGAGCGGTGGAAGAAGGTTGCCTGGTTCGATGAGTCCTGTTTTCTTTTACATCATGTGGACCGCCGTGTACGTCTCCACGTTTACCTGGAGAAGTGATAGCACCAGGATGCACTGTGGGAAGACGAAAAGCCGGTGGAGGGAGTGTGATGCCCTGGGCAATGTTCTGCTGGGAAACCCTACATCTGGCCATTCATGTGGATGTCAATTTGACATGTGCCATCTATATTTGGAAGGGTTAGGTTTATAATGTGTCCGTTTTGGCCGCACAGACTCAACTATACTATCACTGTAGCAAATCATTATCCAGCTCAAAGGATCATTTGTTTGAAAGGGTTAGGTTGATAATGTCTGGTTACAGTTTATAGTGTTCACTTGATTGTTGATTGATCAAGACTCAGGAAGACAGTATTAAGTTTAAACATATTTACTTGACTCAATGGCAATCAGCATGGTCTGACATACAGATCTTCATAGATAGGTTCCAATTCACTTGATGGTGGGTGGAAGTATTTATACGAGCGTGTGGTTCTAAAATAAGGAAATACAATAAATAATTACTAAACTGGAAGATGCAACATCACTAAATATGACAACAATATTCATAAATAGAAGGCTGGATTTTAGAGTGAAAGATTTTCCACTCTACTTCTTCTGTTATCTCAGTAGTCACAGAAATATTCACTTATACAATAAAACTAAGCAAAATATTGTGCAAATAAATTCATCAAATAAAATTCAGTAACAACTTGGTATGCTAATGAAGCTAATTCCACTTAATTTATCAAATAGACTTTAATAACCTTCCTATATCACAACATCATACAGTATATGTTCCAATGTCTCACTATTGGCTTATTTTTTTAATAAAACCCTTTATAAAAGAGCTTTAAGCCATGAACCAAATCAACAATCTCCAAGGTGAATCACACCATTACAAACTTTGGTTTGAAGCAAAAATGTTTTAGAAAATCGGACAAAAAGACAAAGATGCAACACTGTGTGTGTACTTACCTTATCTTTCATGAGGGCATGAACTACAATCCCATGAAGCATTGCGAAATAAGTAATCAAATTAAAAATGGGAAAAATAAAAACTATTGGTTTAAATGTGTTGATTATAAGCATAGAAACAATATATTTTAATTTTATTGCAACATATTTAGATATTTAAAATATATATATACATAGTTTTGTGATTGCGTTATTCACAGTATGTCATGCTAGTGGATGGTCACTTGTTTGGTGCACTTTGCTGTAATTCTCTGGTAGGTGGATGTCAGGTGTATTCTGTTGATTCATGTCTTTTATTTTGATATTCTAGTTCCTGTTTCATGTCATGTGTTCCTGTTTCCCTAGTCATGTGATTTCTGTTTTCCCTCCATGTTCATGTGTCATGTTTTCATTGGTTTATTGTTTTATTATCTTGTTATCAGTTCTGTTTGTTCAATGGTTTATGTTCTCCCATGTCTTGTATTTAAGCCCCCATGTTTGCATTGTCTATTTGTGGAGTATTAAATGTTATCGGATGTGTTGGTCAAGCCATGGTCAAGCCATGGTCAAGCCATGGTCAAGCCATGGTCAAGCCAGGTTATAGTCAAGTTTCATGTTATGATTGCTTCATGTTTGTAGTCAGGGTTAATGGGTCTCACGGTCTCTAAATAAACTGCACTTGGGTTCTTCATCTTCACGTCATCGTCATCATTGTCAGCAGTTCCAGCCAACATACTTTACAGAATACTCGACCTCCCATGGACCCAGCAGTTTTGCTTCTGCGCTTATGTCAGGGGAATCGTCCTCTGGAGGACTATGTTGAGGACTTCTGTGGTCTAGCCAGCCAGGTAGACTTCAATGAGGTTGCCCTCAAGGGTTGTTTTAGATTTGGACTAAATGAGTCCATTTCTTTTTTGATGCCTGGCGATCACAGTTCCCTCAGCCTGGCTCAATATATCGACCTCGCTCCCTTTGATTCATCGGTTCCCCGTTCACTGTGGGGGAGGCGGATCCCGAGCCAGAGTTCCACGGCATGGCCGCCGCCGAGCCGGAGTTCTACAACATGGCCGCCACCGAGCCGGAGTTCCACGACATGGCCGCCGCCGAGCCGGAGTTCCACGACATGGCCACCGCCGAGCCAGAGTCCCACGTCATGGCCGCCGCCGAGCCAGAGTTCCACGTCACAGCGACACCTCAGCTTGCTCCATGCCACGTCACAGCGACGCCTCAGCCTGCTCCATGCCACGTCACAATGACGCCTCAGCCTGCTCCATGCCACATCACAGCGACGCCTCAGCCTGCTCCATGCCATGTCACAGCGACGCCTCTGCCTGCTCCATGCCACGTCACAGCGATGCCTCTGCCTGCTCCATGCCACGTCACAGCGACGCCTCAGCCTGCTCCATGCCACGTCACAGCGACGCCTCAGCCTGCTCCATGCCACGTCACAGCGACGCCTCAGCCTGCTCCATGCCACGTCACAGCGACACCTCAGCCTGCTCCATGCCACGTCACAGCGACGCCTCAGCCTGCTCCATGCCACGTCACAGCAACGCCTCAGCCTGCTCCATGCCATGTCACAGCCACACCTAAGCAGTGGGACCTGGAGATGGTTCCCACCCTTATACCCACCTTTAGTTCTCCTGAGCAGGCAAGGGGAACTTTCGGCCCTCCGATCTCGCCTGGACCCTTTGAGCCCTGGACTTCGCTTTGGCCTGTCGGTCCCTCGACATAGCTCGGCGTTCCCTCGGCTCCACTACGGTCCTTCAGCCTGTCGGCTGTGCCGGGGTCCCTCGTCCCTCTGGCTCCTCCTTGGTCTGTCGGTCACCTGGCTCCGCTTTGGCTCTACGATCCCTCAGCTCCGCCTTGCTCCTTCGAGCCTCTAGCGCCGCCTTGGTCCTCCCTACCATCGGCTCCACCCTGGCCCTTCGAGTCTTCAGCTACTCTCCGGGCACCACGTTCCAAGGCTCCGCCCCTCGAGCCTCTCACGGCTCCACCTTCCATGGCTCCGCCCCACGAGCCTCTCATGGCTTCACCTCCCACGGACTTTGCCCTGGTCCCATGCCCCTCGCCCTTTCTCGCCACGCCACGCCCCACGCCTCAAGACACCCCCCCCCCCGCTCCCTACAGAACTTTGAATTATGTCATGTATTACGTGTTTTGTTTATGTGTTGGGGTGTCAGGAGCCACCCCTTAGTGGGGGGGGGGGGGTATGTCAGGTGTATTCTGTTGATTCATGTCTTTTATTTTGATATTCTAGTTCCTGTTTCATGTCATGTGTTCCTGTTTCCCTAGTCATGTGATTTCTGTTTTCCCTCCATGTTCATGTGTCATGTTTTCATTGGTTTATTGTTTAATTATCTTGTTATCAGTTCTGTTTGTTCATTGGTTTATGTTCTCCCATGTCTTGTATTTAAGCCCTCATGTTTGCATTGTCTATTTGTGGAGTATTGAATGTTATCGGATGTGTTTGTCAAGCCATGGTCAAGCCATGGTCAAGCCAAGTCAAGCCAAGCCAAGTCTAGTCTGGTTATAGTCAAGTTTCATGTTATGATTGCTTCATGTTGTAGTCAGTGTTAATGGGTCTCACGGTCTCTAAATAAACTGCACTTGGGTTCTTCATCTTCACGTCCTCGTCATCGTCATCATTGTCAGCAGTTCCAGCCAACATACGTTACAGTGGATTGTTTCCCTTCAGGATCATGGGTAGTGTAGTTCTTCACCTGAAATACCACTATTAAACACAATTTGTTTTTTAATTACGTTGAAATAGCGTGGACCATTGATTAACAACCTCAGAGCTCACGGTAGGTCTGTCTTTAAATGTTAGGTTGTTGTTCAAATTTAATTGGCCAATAAATAAATTAATGAAAACTTTTATGTTCTATTCCTAATCAGTTTTGAGGTTCCATTTTCATTTGAATGCTGCCTTTGGGGCTGTTCCCACCAAGCACGTTATGTACTGTTTTTTTTTTTTTTTTTACTATTTTTATATGGAAATATGCACTAAATGGATGTCTTTGACCGTTATGTCACTTCCTGATGTTTTCTAATCTTTTAACATAGGAGCACCACATTCAGATGCTGTAAAGTTAAAAATTAATGTAAACCTATAAAAAGCCTGCATCCTATTCTATTCATTTTGTTGTGTCTAGCTTTTTTTTTTTTTAGCAGGAGAACGGCTCATTCTGAATTGCCTCTTAGAAGGTACAGTAGCTGCCTATAGTATGTACTGTAACCAGTAGACAGCAAGGCAGCTCATTATGTTTAGGAACAGAGCTTGTGTGTGTGTTCTCATTATTAGTAGCCTCTATTTAGTATCTCTCCTGACAGATTTGACAGGTTTAAGGGGCTGGCTGTCTACCCCCTTTTGTGTTCATTAAAAAGTCCCAGCTATGTTTAGTTATCAGGCATTGTAGTGGCAACCGAGTCTCTCACTTCTCTCTGCTGCTCAGATGACTGCATTAGGCAGCACCTTTAAATATAATTGCTTAATTGGGGCCTTTTCATTTGCTGTCAGTGTATGAGGGGCCTTGAATGGCCAAGATAAGACTGTAATTATATGGCCAGCTTTGCTATACTCTTTCGGTTGAGAATGGTGCTGACAAGCAACTCTCGTGTCCAGCACTGCTCACCGCGGCCTGTCAGAGAACCAGATACACAAAAGAAGACAAATGGGATTGAGAGAAAAAAGGCACTCTAATATATATATATATATATATATATATATATATATATATATATATATATATATATATGATTTTCCCTGATATATATATATATATATATCAGGGAAAATCAGGGAAATCTGTGAGTTTAGTTGGGATTAGTCTTGCTTGAGGAGTGAGAGCTTCAGTGAAGAATGTAAAAGTTTTCTGCATCATACAAGGCACAGCTGTGAATTCGTTTGTGACACTTGTGGGGTGGCACAATACTGCGGGTACAACTGAGAATAAAATTTTCAAACAAACAGCATCCTGGTTGATGGCTTTAAAGAGTTAAGGTCACTCAAAAGGTGTCTTGCAGTATATTGATTACATTTTTGAAAATGTGTCCAAAAATATCACAAAATACAACTTAGGTTAAATACAACTTCCACTCTATCAACAGCCTTTGTGACTTTTTATTAATTACCACCAGAAAATAATTTAAAAAGAATATTCTGTGTTCAATACAAGTTAAGCTCAACTGACAGCATTTGTGGCATAATACTGATTATCACAAAAATGATTCAAAAAGCAAAAATTGAGGTTACAGTGAGGCACTTACAATGGAAGAGATTTTAAAGGCCGAAATGTGAGCTTATAATTTTATAAAATCACTTACATTAATTCTTCTATTAAAACTCATGTATTACTTTAGCTGTGAAGTTGTTTAAATTGTCATTTTTACAGTCATTTTAGGGTTTTAGAGTTTGTTGACATTACATTGTCATTGCAACGATGTCGTAAAATTGGCTATAACTTTACACAGAAAAGGTTATTAAGTGATTGTATCACACAAAAATCATATTTACACACATATTGCTTATATCTTGTGGCTATACTTTTGAAATAATTAGTATTTTAACATTTACAAATTGGCCCCAATCACTTCCATAGTAAGTTCTGTATACTGTAACACTGATTTTTTTCTTTCTTTTTTTTTTTTTTTTTAAATAAAAGGAGGGGTGAGTCAAAATTAATTTTTGCTGTCGATAAAGCATAACTTGTATTGAACCCGAAATATTCCTTTAAAATTATTTTCTGGTGGTAACAAATAGCCATTGGCCATTGTCTCATTTTCTTGCACTATTTACAAGGATTGATCATTTTGATGCAAAACTGAGAGACATGCATTATATTTTTTGAGATGTATATCAACAAAGCCATAAATCATAAATTAATAAATGTAACTACCATTAATATGACAATTAACTTTTTTTTTTAAATATAACTTTTTCAATTTGTGCCTCCATGTAACAACCCATCCTTTTTTTTTTTTTTTTTTTAGATTATTCCTTTGCTTGACAGAAAGCAGTCTGTTGTGTGTTTCCATGGCAACCACTTGAGGTCTTGTGTGTCTTTTAACTGGGAGTACTGGTAATGATTTTAGAGGCAGGCTAACACAATGGGGGAAAAACACAATAAGCAACAAGTTATCAATAAAATGTCTTGTTTATTGTAATATGTTATGATAATTGATGGAGAGAGTGAAATAAAGACAAGAAAAACATGTAAAAGGATAGAAAGAGATGCTGAAAGAGCTCACAGGAGAATAGAGAGTTGGGTCGGGAGAGGGGGAAAGGAGAAAGAAAGACATGGTTTGTGTTTACTAATTGGCTCTCTGAAGAATCGGAGAGGAAGTCAGGATCTGCTTTAATGTGTAGAGTCAGACAGGTATGAGTGCAAATAAAGGGAAGGTTTGTTGGAGAATTCTAGAGGAAGAACGGGGACACTGATGTTTGTCATCATTTTGAAATGGCAGGGACAGAATGAGAGAAAACTGTGTTACAACCCAACACTGAGGTCGCAACAAAAACTGGAGGAGACGAGCACAATTATCAACTAAATAACATTTATTTTGTGAAACACACATAGTTAAAAAAAAAAAAAAAAACACATTGAAAGACTGGATCACAAACATTGGCGAATGAGAAAACAAAAACAGGCAAGGTGCACTCAAGCGAAGCCAGGAGCAAATGCAACCGCGACTTTCTGCAGGAGAGAAGGCGGTTTAAGTAGACTGGGAAACCTGCGCGCCGGTGTTCCCAATCACCCATCAGCCCAGCGATCACCTGTAAACACACACAGAAAGGGAAAACACAAAACAGGCAGTGGACTAACTGGATCATAACACCCTCTGCCACAAGATAGAAACTAATGCTTCCAATAGTTTCCATATGCGCTACAAAACAAATGCAGACATCAAAAACACCATTTTCACAACTGCTACATTGGAAACACTACCATTAGCTTTCCTACCATTTACCATTGCACGTCAGTCCCAAATCTTCTACATACCCGTGCCCTGAGAAGAAAAGACACAGGACAGAGACAATGAAAGAAAACAACAGGAAATCCATGGAAACATCCTTTAGGACATGGGAGCAAGGGACAGCCAAATCATTATCCGCACCCTTGATATGACAGATTTCCAAATTATAAGGTAGCAAAAATAGTGCCCAGTGCATTAGACGTTGGTTTGGATTCTGAAGAGTTGTTAAATGTTGGTTATGTTCACAATAAACCACCAATGGAACCCCACCTCCTCCCACATAAACGCTGAAATGTTGAAGTCCCCAAATTAGAGCTAAAGCCTCTTTTTCAATTACGGAGTAATTGTTTTGAACTTTTTAAACTTTTTTTTAGAAAAAACACACAGGTCGTTCAACCCCTTGTTCATCGTCCTGCAGGAGAACAGCACCCACTCCCACCTTACTCACATCCACATGCACCTTAAAAGGCTTATCCAAGCAAGGAGCAGCTAGTATCGGAGCAGAGCTGAGAAGTGTTTTTATAGTTTGGAATGCATTCTGGCAGGCTGGGTTCCATATGACGGAGTCTTTTAAAAGGTCAGTCAGTGGGAAAACAATTTCAGAAAAATTCATACAAAAACTCTTATAGTATCCGATCATTTCAAGGAAACGCATTTACTCTCTTTTCGTACAGGGTGGCGGATACTGATCGTTTGCTTCCACTTTCAAACGCACGAGATACACACAACCCTGACCCACTACCTTACCTAAATAGGTCACCGTGGCCCTAGCAAACTCACAGTTCGCAAGGTTCACAGTGAGACGGGCTTCCACCAAACATTCAAATAAAGAACGAATATGGGTTAAATGATTTTCCCTGATGTCACTACACACAACTAAATCATCTAGATAGATGGCACAACCTTTAAGTCCTACAACCACTAGATTCATAAGTGGCAGGTGCGCTCCACAGACCGTAGCGCATAACATTATAGGAATGAAGCCCTTCAGGAGTAATAAAGGCAGAGAGCTCACGCGCATGTTCGGTTAAAGGAACCTGCCAATATCCCTTTAATAATTCAAACTTACTGATAAATTTTGCTGCACCTACCTGATCCACGCAATCTTCAATTCGTGGAAGAGGGAAAGAGTCCAGCTTAGTTACAGCATTACATTTTCTGTAATCAGTACAAAATCTATATGTTACATTCGGCTTATTAACCAACAAGCAGGGAGAAGCCCAGCTCGAAAAAGACAGAACAGCTAAATTATTTTCAAGTAGATATCTCGGACTCCAAATGTTTATGCTTTTCCAATGAAACTCTGCAAAAACGTTGTCAGATAGGGTCAGCATCTCCCACCTAGATGTCATGATATAAAACTTGTGTTTCAGTGAGAGTGTCAGAAAATAAATATGGATATCCTCGAATCAAATCAATTAACTCTAAACATCTGTCTGATGGAAGATACTCCAATATGTCAGGTTATTTTCTCAAGACCTCCGAATTTTTTAAACGAGGCAACAAAACATAATCAGGCTCCTCCACCTCCGCCACTGGCAGTCCACAGGGATGCGAGGACCAGCATCTGTCCACAGACAAAACAGCTTTTCCTGGCTTAGATGGTAACACATCTTTACATTGATAATATGGCTTGAGTAAATTCACATGGCATAACTGGGTTGAATTTTTCCTATCTGGAGTCGCGATCACATAGTTTTCATCAGACTGTTTACTTACCACAACAGAAGGCCCAGCAAATCTGGCTTTAAAGGGAGATGTAGCTACTGGCAAAATGGCAAGAACCTGATCACCTGCACAAAAAGAACAGCATTCACTACGTCAATCGTATCGTCATTTCATGTTTGCTTGGGAGTATTTTAAATTTTCGCTAGCCAGCCAGCCAGCCTCATAAAGATGCCTTTTAAAACCGTCAACATGCTCAGATAATTTCTTTGGAGGTTCAGCAGGTGCCCAACCATCACGCAAGACAGCTAAGGGTCCATGCAACGAGTGTCCAAAAACGAGTTAATTATGACTGATCCCAGTCACGATCCAATTCCGTACAGTATGCATACAAAAACAATTTGAGTGTTTGATGGAAGCACTCCAACACACCCTGGCTCTGAGGATGATATGCCAAAGCCTTGTTGTCCTTGATATTAAGTTGACGGAGCACCTCCTCAAACACTCCAGACGTGAAATTGGTACCCTGATCCGACTGTATAATCTTAGGTATCCCGAAAATCCAAATAAACTGGCTTAACGCTTTCAACATGGATTTCGCCATAATTGAACAATGCGCAAAACTGCAGGATACCAAGTTATCTGACACATGATGGTAAGCACATATTCATCACTTGATTTAGATCGGGGCAAAGGACCAACTCAATCTACTATTAAGTGCTTGAACATTTTACTCACCACAGGAACTGGCCAAAGTGGAACTGGCCTTGGAGTTTGGTTGGGCTTCCCTGATAACTGACACACCTGATAGGTCTTAATATATTTGGACACACTGCGATTTACGTGGGGCCAATAAAAATAACGAACAACATGGTCATAGGTTTTACTCACCCCAAAATGTCCAGCAATATTATCGTGAACTGTTTGTATGACTAACAAATGAAGAACTGTAGGAACCACAATCTGGATGACAAGTTCATTAAAAAAAAAAACTTTCCATAAGACGTCCACTTTCTCAACAGAATGTCATCCTGTATCAGATAACCTTGAGCGACACTGTCACCAAGCACAACCTGTGTAAACAGTTCTTTTAGGTACGGAACAGACTTTTGCTCTCTCGCCAAGACATTACGGGAGATGGATAAATGTAATTCGGGACAAGGCACAACCATTTTTCTATCAGCTGAAAACAACTCTTGGCCAGCACTTTTAGGCGTGACTGCTGCACGGCTGGTGGCACGAGTCACAGCGCAAACATGAAAACTTCGACAAATTCTCAAAGATTTCATCAGATTTACCCACCAAATATGGCATAGAAGTAACAATTAGGGGTGATGACCCATCACTCCAGACTCGGCCTCCAGCCAAGTTGTTCCCCAAAATCACTGAAACTCCTTCTACTGGAAGAGCAGGTCTCACCCCTAATTCCACCTCACTGTGCACCAAATCAGATAAAAGGACCACTTTATGCATCAGCACAGATAAAGTACTCAACACAATCCCACAAAATAAGGAGCATATCCTTATTCCTTCTCCATGTGGAACTCCATTTTATGTGTTCCATCTGAAAAAGGACCAACTAAGTAGACCCTAGTCTTCAAGCATACAGCAGCGGGTACTTTCTCTCCTGTTAGTAGATTACAACCAAATAAATTGGCAATGCTCTAACCACTGCTTCTGCTTAAAAAAATAACAAACTAAAACAAAAAATTCAACATGCCCACAAAGGACACACTGCTTATTCCTAAGGGGGAAGTTAATGAGTTGGGCCAAAAATTACAAAATTCTTATTGTCTCAGCTGTGACAAAGAAGAAAAATATCACAACAAAATGTAATAATTTCTATGTAATTTTATGGCAACCAAATACACTCTTAAAAAAATGCTATTAAATTGTAATTATACTAGACTCTTCCAATACAAATATTGGACTTAGATGAGTTATTAATGAATAAATAGGAGGAGATAGGGAGGTGGAGGGATGCCGGATGACTCAATGACACGTAGAGTTAAGCAGCTTTTCATATATGCTTACTCCGGCAGTGTGATTGGTCGGAATAAATAAATAAACAACTGTAGGAATTCCTATCGCCCAAGAGAAATCCATCCACTTCTATTTAATTTTTAGAATTGTTCTATTGAACTCGATACGGCTAAATTTCTCACTTCTCTTCCCAAAGAAAAGATCGATAGGATTATTTCAATCACTTCTAACATCCTATCAAACCCAAGTTGCACTAAGCATGATCTCCTCTCCCTCCTCGGCCATCTAAACTTCGCCATGCGTATCATTCCCCAAGACGGCCTGTTCATCTCACACCTCCTCTCTCTAGCTTCATCCGTTCACTCTTTAAATGACATCTGTAAGGAAGTCGACTCACTGAAGGAGGCGGGAGCTGGTCAAACATCCAACATGAGACACTTTATTGTCAGCACTTTTCAGTGTAACAAAGACATTCAATACCACTGCTTTTCAGCTCCACATAAACACACATTAACAGGGTGCTTTCAAGCTCCACATAAACACACAGCTTCATTGGTTTCTCTCTCTCCCAGAGTCTTTCTCCGACTGCTGCTCTTGTCGCGGCTTTATCTCTCGCTCGTTAATGCTGCAATCACCCACAGCTGGGCGAGATAATCCGCTGTAGGTGTCCAACCTGGCCTCGCTCCGCACAGTCGCTGCTCGGCCTGCCCCACTCTCCACATACCCCCATTGCCCAACTCAGGCTGGGGACCTCTCTGGCCAGAGCCTTACTCCTTCCCATTTCTGGAGAGGAGCCGCTGCCCTTTCGGCCAACCCAGTACCGGATGGTTTTCCCCGCCTCCGTGAACCTGGAACAGCTCTAGGGAAAGGAGAGGGGGAGAAAGGAGTGAGAGAGAAAGAGAGTGAGAAGAGCACAAGAGAGGGGGGGAGAGAGAGGGGGAGAGAGCGAGAGAGAGGGAGAGAGAGAAAAAAAAAACTCCTTGGCTCCCGAACATGCTGCCCAACCGTTCCTCAGCAAGTTGAAACACCTCCGTCAGCGATGCCAGGCGATGGTGCCAGACTCGCTCAGCCGTCCCTTTCGGTAGTCTGCTGACGAGCCGCTTCAGAAACACCAGATCGGATATCCTCAGCGTCGCATTCTTGAGGGAGCAGCGAGGTCTCCAGGACAGCGTGGTCGTCCTTCAAGTCCCGGGTTTCGGCACCAGTGTAAAGAAGCCGACTCACTGAAGGAGTTGTTCCCTGCTACAACCAAGCCACCGTCCAGTGCATTAACTAAGGCAGATCCTGTTCACCAGAATTGTCGCAATTTCTTTTGTGCCTAATTGGATTTCCATCCGTAACCAATTTATAATTAAATCAGAACACATTCCAGGCTCTTTTCTCATTTTCTCTTTCAGAGATTCAGAGCTTTGGCCACAGAAGCGAACCCGACACCAGCCCCAGTTTCTCCCTGTTCAGAACTATAAATCACCCTCTCAAACCCCTTCACCACAATTCCCACTTGAATTCTTCAAGCCGTTTCCACCCAAACCCTCCAAGCATACTGGACAACTTTGAAATGCTTAAAAAAATTACAAATTATTTACAATCTGCCATTTCCCAACTTTTCTCTCCTCTCTGTATCCTCCTTTGCCTCACACCTCAATCAAACCAAAAACCTATATCCTGGAACCATTAAAGTGTACTTAAGCGGCATCCATTTCTTCTATAAATATATTTTTGCCAAAAACTCCTCCACAATAAGCCACCCCCAGATCTCACTTCTCATTAAGGGTATCCATAAATCCCAACCCACCAGAACCGATACCAGGCTACCCCTCACCATCGGCCCCTGTGGTCGGGCATAGCAGACTTCTCCAGCGCTATCACATGAAGGACTCCCCAATTCAAATGCAGTGAGGGCCCCCGTTCGAACGCATGTTGGGCTCACTTGCTCGAGCGGCCGCCGAGCCCCTTTCCTGCAAATTAACTGCGTCAGGATGGGGACTTAAGGTCAGGTCTAGGTGGCTTGGATTTAAGCCTCCACCCGGGGCCCCGCGTTCTGTCATAAAGATCCCTCCAGCGCATCACAGCTCCTGTAAGAACTAATTTTCATGTGGCCGTAACCGCCACTGTCTCTTCAGTGCTTCAGCCTAATTTCATTCTTCATTTCTACCTATCCTGCACCTCCCAGTTTCCTATCCCCCGAGCAGACCCTTGCGTGAGGTTGCCTCTGCTAGTGGCCCTGTTCGTTCTGTCATCTTTGGCACCTCTTCCCATCTCACATAGGGCTTAGCAAGCATCGTATAAGAGGCATTGTAACAAATGTTCATCTTTTCTCAAACATATCACTTCATACTACAAGGCTCTGTAGCTAACAGTTCACTGTTCCATTTCCTGGCTTCTTTTGGGGGGTATTTGAGCTCAGATCAGATCTCGAACCTTGAGCCCTTCACCCAGAACAGTGAGCCAAACACGTTTACACTATCCTCAGTGCAGCATTACATTAACTTGTGAACTACTGAAATGGAGTTTCATTAAGGTTCAGGAGGAGCACGTTTATTTATTTCGACCAATCACACTGCCAGAGTAAGCGTACATGAACATATTTGTTTGCCTGCTGAAAAACTCACTGTTCTGCATTTGTATTCTTTGATGGAAGAATCTGACAGGTTGCTGCTGGATTGAGGAATGTAGTTAGTTTGTTTGTTTGTGGTAGCAACGGGTTGGAGGTGTGTGATTGTGGGGCAGGAAGTGCTCGGTCGACCTGCAGACAGTGCATGAAATACTCCTGCATCCCAGGAACTCTCTATTATAAAGATCTAGATCTAGTGCTCCCCAGTACTGGCATTGATTCCACTGCACTACTCTTGCTGCACATTTTGCTGAAAAAAGCTTGTGATATGTGAAAAAATGACTGCCGCTGTAAGAGAGTGATAGTTTGATGATGATAGATAGATAGTCGTTAAGCTCGCGCCATCTGTGTGGAAACATAGAGCATATGACTTCGGTAAACTGCCTGAAGGCGATGCAAAATTCGCCGAAAGTGAGCATGTGAGAAGAGCTGAGAGAGATTTACTGAGAACTTGCTGCAGTCTATGGATCTAACCGTGTTGTTGTGAGGGACTACTGAATGTAAAGAAGAGAGATCTATGTCTGCACCTGCTAGAATTTGAGAGCGAAGTTGGTTGGAGACTGGCGGAGGTTCAGTAACTGCGGCGTTTGAGAGAATAGAAAGAGGTATGGCTATTTGAAGTGTGAATTTGGGAAGGTGAGCTAGAAGGTCGGGGTTAGCTGAGAAAGGATTTGGGAACGGGTTCACTTACTGAGGCAGCCTCGCGCAAGGAACAGTTCCGGGGTAGGGGAGATTAGAATGGTAAAAAGGAGAGGGATAAAGTGAAGAGGGGAATGGGTCTGGAGCGGGGTTCTCCAGCGGAGGCAGCCTCACATGGGAATCCGCTCTAGTGGCCCATAGATAGGAAGGGATAGAGGGATGGATGTTGGCAGAAAGAATAGGTTGCGTGGATAAAAACGG
Source organism: Myxocyprinus asiaticus (assembly GCF_019703515.2). Classification (NCBI taxonomy): domain Eukaryota; kingdom Metazoa; phylum Chordata; class Actinopteri; order Cypriniformes; family Catostomidae; genus Myxocyprinus; species Myxocyprinus asiaticus. The sequence goes on along the minus strand of NC_059377.1, from coordinate 35,996,416 downwards.
AGGTGTTTGGAAGGGCTTTCATTGAAGAATGAGGAGAATGGCCCGTGTGAATGGTGGAATATTCTGAGGACAGGTGGTGAGCTTGCTGCATGTGGGGAGATGAGTTTGCTGATAATTCTGTTGTTGAGTGAAGATTTGTCATGGTAGATTGGAGAGGGAGAGGAAGAGGATGGAGCTCAGCAGGGGAGGAGACAGTGACATGTGATCCGCAACTGGAGGTTCTGCGCAAGCGCCGAACTTCCTTGATGACCTGGGGGTATATATTATTGCTGAAGCTGGATGGCTGAGACAGAATTATGGGAATTTCTGCAGTTTTGGGTTGAGGGCAGCCAATTTAGAGCATTTAGCGGGTGGAGACATAGTTGTTGGGGTGGGTAAATCACTGTGTTTATAGGTGACAAGCAGGTCATAGAGCTGAGCTTTGTTTGAACAATGGAATATCTGCGACTGCGAGAGCATGTCTTAGGCCATTGACGGTCCACTTGGCCAACCGGGAAGTGAAAAGCTCAAGTTCGAGAAACATCTTCGGGTAAGGGTGGGGCGTAATGCCGGAAGACTCGATGCCACATAGAGTTAAGCAGCTGTTTATATACGCTTACTCCGGCAGTGTGATTGGTCAGATTAAATAAATTTGCTCCAGCCAAACCTTGTTAATGAAACTTCATTTATTTAACACAGTTCATGAACTTACCTAATTTGTCATTAAAACATAATTTGATGATTTTTAAAGACTTATTGGAACCATTGTGACTGCACACACATACACAAATTCATCCATACAAGAGTGTAAATTACTTTACTTTTATAAGTTCCATCTGGATAACTGGATTTCATTTGCTGAAAAACGAGGGTCCCATCTGAGTTTTGCTCTCGGTCACCTGCAGCAACATCCTTGCAAATGTTGTTGTAATTTGAGTTCCAATCTGTCTTCAGAGGATTCGTAAAGATTTGTATGTCTCTAAAGTTGTACATACGTAAAAAGGTTTACATTTTAAAGGCAGATGCTATTTGGACCCTGGTGCAACTAGTGGCAGATACTATTTGCACTCCTAATTAAATACTAACAGTTTAGGGGCATCACTGCAGCATGTTTATTTTGTTTATTAGAGTCCCACAGATACACCAACCACTAAACCAAACTCTAACATTCTTTTACAAAAAATAACCATTGTTTTACTACAGTAACCAAAGTACCACCATGGTATTTTGAAGTAAAATCATAGTAACCACAAAAATAAACATGATTACTATATTAACACCATATTACAGTAGTATCACCATTGTTAAAAAACATGGTTACTTCAATATTACTATAGTAAAACTATCTTTATATTCATTTCTATGAATTATTATACACTAAATGAGCACTTTATTGGGAACACTATGGTCCTAATAAAGTGCCCGATGTGGTCTTCTGCTGTTGTTGCCCATCCGTCTCAAGGTTTGACGTGTTGTGCATTCTGAGATGCTATTCTGCTCACTACAATTGTACAGAGTGGTTATTTGAGTTACCATAGCTTTTCTGTCAGCTCGAACCAGTTTGGCCATTCTCCGTTGACCTCTCTCATCAACAAGGTGTATTGTTACCGTCCGCAGAACTGTCGCTCACTGGATGTTTTTTTTTTTGGCACCTGATTAGCTGATTAGATAATCACATGAATAAGTAGGTGTACAGGTCTTCCTAATAAAGTGCTCAGTGAGTGTAAGTAGTATTAAAGAAAATATTAAGAGAGGAGACAGGAAACAAAATGGAAAAAAGAGTGCGACAAATGTGGAATCGAACCAAGGTCGAAAAGGCACATTTTCACCTGGTGTTATGCTCCACGCCACTGAAGCAAACCTCACAATGCAGTTTGTCATAAATTTCTATGTTTGCAATAGACAATCTGCATTTTAAATGCTTTCGATACACTGTTGTACAGTATGTTTTAGCAGCCATACAAACTTAACAAAATGTACGCCAAAACTTTGCGTGTATATCTTTGAATACTAATAAAATCACCCCGGAAAGAAGACGTGAAAAGAGTGAATAGAGGCACTGGCAGTGTATAGCTGGAGCTCACGGGTAGAGAAAGATGGATGACAGTGAACAGAAAGGACAGAGTGAGACAGAGATGAATGGATTGGGACTCGTCCACAGAGAGAGGGAGAGAATGAGGGAGTGACCAAAGAGAGAGCTGTACAAATGGACTCAATAAAGCTTGTGGAGTCCTGAAATATAAAAAATGGTAAAGCAGGAAGAGCTAAAAGGAAAAAACTTAAAGTGATGGTTCACCCCAAAAAATCTATTCTGTCAAGCAGGTTTGACCTTCTTTTTTCCGTAGAATACAAAAAGTTCATTTTTGAAAATGTCCGTGCCACATTTTTCCATAAAATGAAAGTGAAAGGAGACTAGAAACTCCTCACTTGGAATGATGATGAGGGTGAGTAAATGATAAATTATAATAATTTTAAGTTGAACTTTTCCTTTCAATGCAAAACAACAAGGAAGACAAAGCTAGGGGGAAACAAATGGAGACCAGAACCCAGCAAAATTCCTCCCCCTTCCAGGCCTGACAGCTATTATTCCAGCCAGAATCTCAGTCAATTCAGGTGACTGGCTATCGGTGATAAATTACAGTGCAGGGACAGCATTGATCAGGCTTAGTCAAATGTGACATAAACAAGATGCTGGCGATCAATGATGCTTCGGAGCGTTCGGCCCCAGAAAATCACGGTGTGTCTCAATTAGGCGAATCTCGGTCTACTGTGTGTGCTTTGATAAAGAGACTCATTTAGCCACATCACTGTGAGACAAAGGAGCTTGCCGCAATCGTCCACCGAGCGTGTGATACAGCCACTATGCTGCCAGCCATCTGGGAGTTTGCCAGATCAATCATCTTTGTTGCTTATTGCAGCAAAGAGAAAGAGAGATAGATAGACAGGCAGAAAGACTATGTCCTCGTTAGTATTTGTAGGTATTTATTCATATTGTGTGGTTCTATCATACATACATTTGCACAGACACTGAAATGCACAATGTCAATGTATCGACAGCATCTTAAATGTAAATACTTCTACATATGAACAACTTTAGAGATGTGCAAAAGTTTACGAAATGATAAGGATTCAAAGAATCAGAAGTTTTGTTACAATTGTGACAGCACACTCACGTGAATCAGAAAATGAGTGAAACACTCGTTAATTAGTGTGTTTCCATGCAGACTATTATGCTGATGACTACCAAAAATGGGTTTATTAAAAAAATCTGTCAACGCAAGAAAAATGCTTTTACATTAGATTATTCTCTACTTTTGAGAGAAGGGTCTGACTGCATCCTGCAAGACTACTACAAAGCACGGCCACTACAAGTTATGCCCTTTTCAAATAGCGGGCGAATTGCTTGAGTATTGCAACCGACAGTTGGATGTCACATTCATACACAGTTTGTTGTGTTTATCTGGAGTCCTGTAGCAACCCTTTTCTTATAGGGATAAGAAGTTTTGTTACAATTGTGACAGCACACTCACGCGAATCAGGAAATGAGTGAAAACTCGTTAATTAGTATGTTTCCATGCAGACTATTATGCTGATGACTACCAAAAATGGATTTATTAAAAAAAAATCTGTCAACGCAAGAAAATGTTTTACATTAGATTATTCTCTACTTTTGAGAGAAGGGTCCGACTGCATCCTGCAAGACTACTACAAAGCACGCCCACTACAAGTCATGCCCCTTTCAAATAGCGGGCGAAATGCTGGAGTATTGCAACCAACAGTTGGATGTCACATTCATACACTGCTTGTTGTGTTTATCTGGAGTCCCGTAGCAACCCTCTTCTTATCCCTACCACTAAACCTAAACACAAAGATAAAAAAAAATTAAAAAATTTTTTTATTATTAAATATACCGCAATGTAAATGTTCTATTAAAAACAATAAAATCGCAGTATCACTAGTTGGCAACAGTGAGGAGAAACATGATAAAAATGAAAAGGAGAAGAAAATGCTCAGCTAAAAGGCTAACTGGTTAGCTTGTGAGCTAACTGGAGAAAACAGAACAGAGAAAGGTTTAATTTCACCATTTATATCTTTGTTTTAATAATATGATATGTGACATATAATTTTAAAATTATTCTTTGTCACATTTTCATAGTTAAGACAACATTAATCATACAGCGATTGCATTGGATTTTAAACGTTCTTTCAGCCAATAGAAAGCCTTTGTGATCCAAAGGGGGCATTACTTGGTGTGGGCGTGTCGTGTAGTGGGTGTTCTTTGTCGTCTTGCGGGAGGCAGCCAGAAACACTTGGCTTTTGATGTCAGAGCGTAAACAGATATGTGCACAACATTCGTGCACAATGGATAAGCCGGTAAGAGCTCTGGTAAAGGTGTTTGCATGCAGAGCAGAATCAGGGTAATTGCAAAATCTTCCTGTGTCGATCGGTTTATGCTTAAACCGTTTATGACCTTCACCTGATAAAGGAAAACCGTTTAAGGCGTTTATATGACCACACACATTGTCGACTTATTAAACATAATCGGTATAAGATTGTGCATGTAAAAACGCTAAGTGTAGCCTACAATAACAACATATTGGCAGCATCTTAAATGTAAACGCTTCTATGTTTGAACAACTTAAGAGATGTAAATGTTTACAAAACATTTTGTAAACATTTGTTTACATTTGGGGTGAAGTTTCGGAACAACTGGGACAGCACACACACATTTGGAAATATGTGCACACACATTTGCATAATGCCCGCCTCGGGAATGCGCTGCTCAGGAAGCCTCGGGAGCTGAAACTCGGTTATGGTAAGGGCTGTTACATTTCCAACACAAGCTCTAAGTGGTTGACCAATCACAACAGACTGGGCTAGCTGACCAATCAGAGAATACTGGGCTTTTCAGAAAGGGGGGCTTTAAAGTGACAGGAGCTACAACAGAGCGTTTCAGACAGAGGATGAAAAGAGGTGCTGCAGCAATGTACAGTATGAGAAAAATTATGTGTTTTTTTGAACATTAAAACACGTAAACCTATTCTAGTAGACCTCCAAAATAAAATTATGAACCTGTAAATGAGCATAATATGGGCTCTTTAATAAGTTTAATCAGGATGCCATTTATACATTAATATGCTTTTAAAATGTTTAATTCTTGGATAATGTTTTTCCATCATTTACTAATAAATGACAGTTCTGCTATGGGATTGTGTGTGAGTACTGAACTCATTTATCTGTCGCAGTACCCTCATTAATGTCCAGGGAATTTGTGTCCCAACCAGTCATCAGAGGATTCATAAAGATTTGTATCTCTCTAGACAGCTGGACAGATGTAAAAGTGTTTATATTTTAGATGCTGTCAATATGCTCAGTCTCTATCCAAACGCACAAAAATGTATGCGTAAATGTTACATGCAAATATCAATGAACAAGAATGAGATCACCTTGGAAAGACATGCTGATATTGTGTGGAATGCTGTGGCAAACAATTGGTTGGGGTTTCTGGCTCAAGTGGAGCTTCACAATGCTGTTCCATTTCCAAGATTACTGCTCTGAACCTCTGTATTGGATGCTTATTGTCCGTTTGGCATTGTGTCGATTCATCCTCACTTTCTAGTCTGTCTGCTTGGAATCCATTTATTAATTTTCATAGGTAATGAACAGCACTCACTAATGAGGTCCTCTGATCTTGACCTGAGAGCTGAAGGAACAACAGTCTCAAACACTCCTGCATAACTCATAGAGCTCATAGACTCGTGTGTGTGTGTGTGTGTGTGTGTGTGTGTGTGTGTGTGTGCTTACTTAGCTATAGGTTGGGGAAAAAGTAAAGCTACAGTAAATCAGACAAAACCACGCTTTAGGGACATTTTGGGACATCCTCATTTGGGAAAACTACCCACACTTAAATTGAATAATGATTTAATATATATATATATATATATATATATATATATATATATATATATATATATATATATATATATATATACTGATGCAAAAACTGTTCTGTAATAATACACTGCCTGGCCAAAAAAAACTTGCTGGACCGCCTTTATCTTTGATTATGGCACACATTCGTCGTGGCATTGTTTTGACAACCTTATGCAACGTCTCAGCATTTATTTCCATCCAGAGTTGCATTCATTTTTGTCCGAGGTCTTGTGTTAATGATGGAAGAGTCGAACCACTCCGTAAAGTCTTCTCCAGCACATCCCAAAGACTTTCAATGGGGTTAAGGTCAGGACTCTGTGGTGGCCAATTCATGTGTGAAAATGATTCCACATGCTCCCTGAACCACTCTTTCACAATTTTAGCTGTATGAATCTTGGCATTGTTGTCCTGGAATATGCCTCTGCCGTCAGGGAAGAAAAATTCCATTGATGGGATAACCTGGTCATTCAGTACATTCAGGTAGTAAGATGACTTCATTTTATGGCTGCATAACGTTGCTGAGCCTAGACCTGACCAGCTGAAGCAACCCCAGATCATAACACTGCCTCCAGAGGCTTTTACAGTAGGCACTATGTATGATGGGTGCATCGCTTTATGCACTTCCCTTCTTACCCTGCCCATGCTTTGGAATAGGGTAAATCTGGACTCATCAGATCACATGACCTTTTCCCATTGCCCCACAGTCCAATCTTTATGCTCCCTAGCAAACTGAAGTAGTTTTTTCCGATTAGCCTCACTAACAAGTGGCTTTCTTGTGGCCACACAGCTGTTTAGTCCAATCCTGTTTGAATCTAAAGTTCTCTTTGCATTGTGTGTGTTGAAATGCTCTACTTTCTCTATTAAACATAGCCGTGCATTCTACTGTTGATTTTTTTACGATATGACTTCAAGCGTTTTAGTGATCTCCGATCACGATCATTTAAGAATTTTTCTGACCACATTTTTTCTGCGAAGCTGACAGTTCACCACTACATTTTTTGTAGTGTAAAACTGTAAAAATAATAGAAATATATGGTATGCTGAGCAGACATGTCTTTGTGGTTGTGTGTGTGTAATTGGTGTGTAGTGCTGCAATGGTAATATCAAGTCAACTTGATATGTGCACCACCATCAAAAATGTTATTGCCAAGAGACTTTGTTGTTCTCAGTTACGTTACGTATCAAAACTCTTTTCAAGAGATAAAAATGGAAACAAATCAGACAGTTCTTCACATGCATTAAAAGTATAGTTCTTTAAAACTGATGGATAGCATAGCCTAAATAATCTGGTCTTTGAAGAATTTATATTGAAAATTTATGTTTGATTTGTTTTTTTGTTTGTTTTTTTGTTTTTTTGCTGCTATCAAGGAAAATCTGAGCACAATTTGTGACATTGTTGAGATCTTTTCTGAAACAGAGTTTGAAACACATGAGATTATAGAGACTACTTTTCACAATCCAGTAAATGTATTATGGATAAAATCAAGCCCTGTTCTACACTCACTGAAACTTTATTAGGAACACTATGGTCCTAATAAATTGCCCGATGTGGTCTTCTGCTGTTGTAGCCCATCCGCATCAAGGTTTGATATGTTGTGCATTCTGAGATGCTATTCTGCTCACTACAATTGTACAGAGTGGTTATCCGAGTTACAGTAGCCTTTCTGTCATCTCAAACCAGTATGGCCATTCTCCGTTGACCTCTCCCACCAACAAGGCATTTCCGTCCACATAACTGCCACTAACCGGATGTTTTTTGGTTTTTGGCACCATTCTGAGGTAACTCTAGTGACTGTTGTGCGTGAAAATCCCAGGAGATCAGCAGTTACAGAAATACTCAACCCAGCCCGTCTGGCACCAACAATCATGCCGCGGTCCAAATCACTGAGATCACATTTTTTCCCCATTTTGATGGTTGGTGTGAAGATTAACTGAAGCTCCTAACCCATATCTGAATGATTTTATGCATTGCACTGCTGCCACATGATTAGCTGATTAGATAATCACATTAATGTATAGTAGGTGTTCAGGTGTTCCTAATAAAGTGCTCAGTGAGTGTTTTTTCTTATTTTTCTTATGGAATATCCTTAAATATAGTTAAATAGGTAACAAACATTGTTTCATGTTGACTTTAAGCAAAAGCCACCATTTGCTCTCCATTTCATTTCTGAGAGAAACAACTGAGATCTCATTTGAGATTACCTTCCTATGAGAACAGTTCAAAGAACATTTACTGTTTTTCAGGAGCTCATCTTTACCCAACCTTCCTCTTCACTAATCTCTTTCTCTATCTTGCCTACAGTACCACACAAACAAACTCACACTTAAGTACAATATACACATATGTCGAAGTACTAATGCATTTGATGTAAATGAAGTACCAGCATCGAGCATTACTAATGGTTGTCTGTCTAATGGTGCACTCTGAGCTTATGATGTACACTAACAAGCACTGAAGCTTCTATCTGAGCTAACCTCCCTCACCCTGAGCTCCTTCAGCCAGACCGCAGCAACTCATAAACAGCTCTGTGGCTACATCAAAGCTCAGCTTTCTGTTCCCGAATAGGGGAAATAGATTGACACCAACAGTTTCAGTATTAGCACAGCTCTTAGCACTGTTTCCCTCAAATGAGTTTTTGCATTAATGCTACTCTGAACACTACTGAAAACGTTGTGCTGATCTAATTATAGACTGGTGGAGGTGACATATGGTATCTTCCGTAATCTTTTTATTGGAGATGACAATGGTAAGGCTGCACAAAGAGAAAGGTACTTGTTTTCAAAGTATTAGTTGACCCAAAAATGGAAATTCTGGCATCATGCACTCACCCTCATGTTGTTTCAAATCTCTTTGACTATCTTTCTTCCTTGAAATACACAAGACGATGTTAGGCAGAATGTTAGTCCTTAGTCACTATTCACCCTTTAATTGTATTGATGAACATAAGAGAGAAGGATGAACTGATGAAGGATGACCTGTTCCTTTTAAGTTCAGTTGTGTTCTTAGGAAATGTTCCTACAAAATTCAAGTTGCAGACTTATCTAGTGCCAGTGGATGGCAGTAAAATTTAAGAAATACACATCCTGACCTCTCAAGCTGCTAAAGTTCATGTACTGTATTATAAAATAATATATAATATATAAAGGCATATACTTTATATTTATGAAGTTAATTTAAAGTTCTGTATTTTCAAAAAATATATAAGTAGCATAAATCAAGCAAAGACGATGCAAGCTATGAAAAATTGTGTAATGCCCTTAGCATCAAAATCTAATTCATTCATTATCCTGTGGCACTAATCTAATTGCTCTCAATTTGGTATACATATAGACTCTCTAGAAACAGAAAGCAAACATGACACATTGATTGAATTATGTGGTTTACTCATTCACAGAAGGCATTAATCTAATTTAAGCTGAGCCTGAATGTTCTCGGTATGAATACTAGTAAAAGCCTGGTTTTATTAAAGTAAAGTGCTCTCACTGAGAACAAGCAGCAGTAAATGGCACTTTGGAACAAAGAAGAAGAAAGTGCTGGAAACAGTGATTTCAGTCAGGCAAAGTGCTACTTCACTAATCGTTGGACTTTGTTTGTTTGATAAAAGGTGAGACAATCACTGATTTCCCTTTTCAAAAGGCTTGAACAGAAAAGCATTACCAAGAAAACAGCTGAATGCAACACAGTCAGAGAGGGTTAAAAGGTTGTGTAAAGTATTTCTCAGTATGACTGATCCAGGGGCAGTAAATTGCCTTTCACAAAGCTCTTGTTTTTGATCAAGGAACTGCGTCTAACTGCATTCATGATGAGGATAAGTGCTAATTGCAAGGAACTGAGGACAAAGCAGCATAGTAGGATATCAACTCTGGCATTTATTAAAGGGATAGGTTACCTAAAAAATAAAATTCTGTAATTTATGTTGTTCCAAACCCCATTTGAACACAAAAGGACTTGTTGAATGTTAGCCTCAGTCACCACTGACTTTCATTGTATGGAAAAAGATGCAATGAAAGTAAATGTTGACTGAGGCTAACATTCTGCACAACGTCTCCTTTTGTGTTCCAAGAAAGAAAGTCATACAGGTTTGAAACAACATGAGGGTTAGTAAAGGATGACAGAATTTTCATATGGGGTGAACTATCCATTTAAAATCACTTATCACTTTATCAGTATTTTTGTCTTGTTTTCCAGTAAAAAATATCTGAACATCCTTAAAACAAGATGTATTGCGTGAAACAAGACTGGTTTTTAGAGAATATATCTTGAATTAAGTTTATTTTTTATTTTTATTATTTTTATTAAGCTATTTTGTTAGATTTATACTTAAAACAAGAAAAACAATTGTAATATGGTAATAAAAAATAAACTTCATTCAAGTTATATTCTCTGAAAACAAGTCATAATATCTTTGAGATAATCCAACATTTCAGGAGATCTTCTGGGATTACCACAATTTAACCTCAATTGACAGCATTTGTGTTGATTATATTTGCATTGATAATGTTGATTACCACACACACACACACACACACACACACACACACACACACACACAAATATTTAAACTCGTCCCTTGTAAGTAAAAAAAAAAAAAAAAAGTAAGGCACTGACAATGGAAGTGAATAGGGCCAGTCCATAAATGTTAAAATGCATATTGTTTCATAGCATAGCATTGCCATTATATATGTTAACATGATTTTAGAGTGATAAAATCTCTTACTAATCTTATCTGTGTAAAGTTATAGGCTGTCCAATATTACAATGCCAGTAAAACCCTGCTTTTATCACACTAAATGTAATGTTTATGTCTTGTGACTATACTGAAACTGTGTATTTAATGTTTATGGACTGGTCCCATTCACTTCCATTGTAAGTGCCTCACTGCAACTGCAATTTTTGCTGTTTTTAAATAAATGAGGAATGAGTCAAAATTATTTCTTGTTATAATCAACACTATGCCACAAATGCTGTTGATTGAGCTTACATTTTTTGAACCCAGAACATTCCTTTAAGTTAATTTCTCATGTTTTAAATTTGTTAAAAATATTTTTAGGAGGAAACAAGGCAAAAATACTAATTATGGATTATTATATTATATATATATATATATATATATATATATATATATATATATATATATATATATATATATATATATATATATATTTATTTATTTATTTATTTTTAGTGCAGTACAGTGCAGTGCAGTCTAAAATAATTTTACTTCATCAATTGTTTTTGACCCATTCTGTAATTAGCTTCATCGTTGCTCCGTGCCAACTGCCCAGACCTGGGAATGATAAAAAACACAAACTGTAGCAGTTCTCTCCCCTGACACAAGAATTGCAATTGGACACACATTAAAACCCTGGTATAGACGAGCGCAGCATATTTTGTAATTTTAGTAAGTGCTAACCTGTTCTCTTATGCTTGGACTCTTGCTCTGATTAAAGTAAGTTATTAGCCCCCCTTTATGGCCTGTGTTGAAAAGCCACTGCTCTTATAAAAGCCAAGAATAATTTATCCTTGACCTAAAGGGCTGTAGTGAGGACATGTACCCAGTAAAGCTCCATTACTGTATTAAATCTTAACCCTGGACACCGGCAAGAGCTAATAGCACTTTTACTCACAAGGGGAAGGATAGCGGATGCTAACAGTTGCTTTTTGAAGCTGATCACACAGGCAGGTACTGTTAATATGGCAAGAGGTGATAATGAGACCTATCTAAAGAGCTGTTACCATCACACAGGTGTCACTTCCTGTGGATTTTCTTTTCATTTTTCTCATGTATGTACATTTCAGTGCTTCATTGTCTTGGTAAAAACAGCTTACAGTATTTTGATTATCTTTATTATCTTAGTCTCTATAAATATATGTTTTGCAGTTATCTTGTGGAAAGCCAGGTGGAAAACTAGCTTTTTTAGTAGCTTAGACTTTAAGGTATGTGTCTATACAGAAAGTAAAAGTAAAAAGTACTGAAGTAAAAAGTGTGACTACTAGCTCCAGTTCCCCATATCTCTTTGTTAGTAAAATAGGATTCGGATGCTTTGTTCTGCCTTCCTCACAGTCACTCTTCGATCAGGAGATGAATTCACCGGTGGGAAGAAATACACAGACACAGAAGCAGTGGCTTATCCAGGACATTTTTACTGGGGTGGCCAAGATGGGGCACATACCTAGTGTGGGATGGCGATACCAAGAGAACCTTTATGAATGGCACATGATCAAAATGTGTAAATATCACACTGCTTTGCTTCAGCATCTACACATGTAGAATAAATGAATTCTTAAACTCATGTTAGCATTCACTGAATTGTTTGTATTCAATATCAGACTGTTGTTTTGACATTTGACAGTTTTCTATTCCTGTTCTATTTCAACCTATTACAGTTTCTGGGAATCTCTGGTTATTTTAACATAACATCCATTTTTAAATCAGTAATTGTTTAGGAAAATCAGTTACACATTTCTAAGAGTTATTCTCATTGTAGAGAATTAATCTGCGTATAACATCAGGTATAGTGTATAATCATAAAAAGATACAAGTACAGGTGATAACTGATTGAGGCGCAATTCAATCAATCATTCAATCAATCAATCAATCAATTATTCATTCATTTATTAGCTATAACTGCACTGTCCAGCAGAAATATTGTTAAATTGGGTACAAATCAGTGTGTGAAACTGGCTATGAGGGCTTATAAGTGTCTGTCTGGAAACCCCAAAATTGCAGATTGAGCTCTGAATACAGTAAAAAAACAAAACTCTATTTACAGTGTCTACTCAGGTTTATTTTCCACATGTTCTGATAGCTTCAATTACTTTGAATATTACTAATAAAATAGTTAGTCAAATCATTTGCAGCATTTAAGTGCAATTTGCCCTGCCTCTGCATATTTAAAATGTCAAATAATAAAAACTTTGAAGATTTTATTGGTCTGACTGACCAATAATACACATAAAGAGCTCATAAATAACTCATGTAAAGATTTAAAGTACAGTCACAGCACAAACCCTTCCATTTCACACACAGGTTAACCATATATATAACTTTAGCTATTGAACATATACATCTGCAAAACGCTTTACACACCTCCGTCATTAAATCAGAAAACATGGCATTTCATATTTCATATCAATATAAAGATAACATGCTGAATGTGGTGTAGGGTCTAGCTTACTCTTTAACCTAGCTACTGTAACAATGAAAAAATGTTTTCACATTCACATGTAAATTCGGGATAAATTAAACGATAGATTAGATGAGCATACCTCCCAAATAACAACATTCTTTTTGACCACAAATCGACGTCGTCAACTCATTGGAAGTTGGAGGTAGACGCTAGCTTGTATCAGCTTCGTGCTTCTGAACGACCGTTATACTCCAGACCTGGCGCCCGCTGCGCCCGTCACCTGCGGCACCTGCCTGGCCACCCGCGGCCTGCCCCTCCCACCACTGATCAAAGACCAGCTCACACAGCTTCAGTTCCACCACTACTATAATGGTCAGAAATATAAAACTGACCCTGGGTCAGTGTGGCTCTAAATCAACAAATGAACTGAGAAGTCATCTTTGATTGACAGGCGTTTCTATTGGTTCTTCGTTCTTGTGTTGATGAACATGATGAACTACCAATCAGTTCTGGGGTGGCCACAGGGTGGCCAATGAGCTTTCAGGGGTATTATATGGTTCTTGTCACACAAGGCTGGTTACACCCTTTACCTTGAACCCCCCCCCCCTCCCCAGTCCTCCATATATGGGGTTTTTTCCTCTCGCTTACAGAAGTACATTCTTATCAAGTACATTTTGTGATCAAGACAGTGCCGAAAACATACAAAGCAGATAAGCAAGCATCAAGGTCACATTGTTCCATCTGAGGCCTATTTATCACACTCTTCTATTGTGATGATTTTGTGCCTGGCTTTTACAACAGTAGAAACTGTAGAAATAATATCTACTATCCAGTTAACATGAGTTATGCAACAATGTTTGGATATGACCCAGTTTTGTTGGCCTAGCAGAGAGTTGTCTACTGTAACACTTGCAGTTGGTTCAAACAACAGCACAATGCTTGAGTGACATCTTTAAATATTTTGTTATATGAAGCGCCATTTGTCCATGGGGTAGAACATCTAGGAGAAGTCCATGTAAGCGAAAGACTCTACAAACGAGGAGAACAATCAAGGTGCAATGACCGAAGGGTGTAGTGTAGGCGAAGGGCATGAATCATGTGGTAATCATGTTTACCAAAATGATGATGAAGGAGGGCTCAAGGGATTTAATTGCTAGAACACAACACATTTTGGAGGTGTGGGTTTAATTATACATTAATACATTATAGTAGTAACAAATAGTGGTATTTATGACAAAATATCCAAATTTATAGTGGGGATAATATATATATAAAAATGTAGCTGTCACTATGCTAGAGTGTTCTGATTGGTTGCCAGGGAATTGCTGTGCAATTGCTAAAGTTTTCAATGCACAACAGTCACTAGAGTTACCTCAGAATGGTGCCAAAAACTGAAAAACATCCAGATAGTGGCAGTTTTGTGGACGGAAATGCCTAATTGATGAGAGAGATCAATGGAGAATGGCCAGACTGGTTCGAGCTGACAGAAAGACTACGGTAACTCAGATAACCACGTTGTTCAATTGTAGTAAGCATTGCAATGCAGTTGCTAGTAGAGTTCGACCGATATATCAGTTTTACCTATTAATCAATGTCGATAGTTGCTTTTTGGAACTATCAGTTATCTGAAAATATCAACCACAATATTTTTTTTCTTTTTTTTTTCTCCATGTTTCTCTGTGGCCAAAATCCTTCTTCTGGTGAATATATAGGCTATAAACAGCTTAATTTGGTGAATATATACGTATAGAGGATTGTAACGGAGCACCTGTCAGCAGCACTGTTTATGGACTAAATCATGATTATTAATATGAAATATAATTTTTTTAAAAGACACATATGAAGCATAGACATTATCGAACGTTTATTTACAGTATATAACCATTATTGATTATTTAGTTCATGCTGATTTTGACTGACAGTGTCAATAGAGAAAAGGAAATAACTCTGTTGATCTACTATTGATGAATGATGATCTACTGTTAATTATTTGCTGCACATACAGTATTTTTTAGCCCATATGACAACTTAATGGTGCATTTTTTAGGTGCTGCCCGCAATTTTTCAACCTTAAATTTAAAAGCTCACCATTCACACACACTATGTATCAATTGCAAAAAATTGGTCTCATTTTTCAGAAATCCCCCAAATAATAAAAAAGACTCCAATTATTCATAAGTAATATTGAATGTGTTTATAATCTTATGATAAACAAAAAGAAAAAAAAAAAAACAACAACTTTGTTATCATGAAATTCTAGTTCTGCTTACTCGACCTTAAATTGAAAAGTCTTATTTAATTCCACTAGATGGCAGAAAGCACTAGAATTTTTTCTCTCTCTATCACATTCCATCACAATATACAGATCTGAAATGTAGGTGGTGCTCTAACACATTTTAGCCCTCAAATATGTGCTCGTCCAAAGACATTCAGTCTAATTTTCAGTTCATGCACCACCTTCGCTATTTCATCGAATATCTCGGCCTCTGAGTGGACTAAGCTCAATCTAAGAGTCAATAGATAGATGAGATCCTCCCCTTTGTGATGATATGATACATTTTATCATCAATAATCTAAAACATATTTTTCTGATGATTTGTTTAACATGCTTTTCCTGCTGGATGGCATATTTTGTTCTGGACATCTAAGACATAACATTGGATTACCCAAGCAAGCTCACAGACAAGTAAAAAATGGCTAATATATTTTTTAAACTGCCTAAGATAAAAGCAGATATTGACCCCATTTCCACCTGGTATTACGATGCGTCTTGGGTGATCCGATCACAAGTGGTCAAGTGAGACACATTGCTGATTACACCTGGTCACATAAATGCGTCTCCTGTGACCACTTGTGTTTGGATTTGGAGGGGAAGGTCTCTGTTTCATGACGACATACATCAGTCACTATGTCAGTGTGTTACTGCATGATAATAAAGCGCAACAAAATAAGAAAAGACAAAGAAAGCGTGAAAAACATGGCACACTATTTCTCCCAGATGCAGTTGAAATTTAATCTAAGCACAAATGCAACATGTCAAGCAGAATTATCCATTTTGTTTAGTGTATTACCTGTATTAAAGGAGCTTCAGGTGTTCCTGCTTGTCATCTGTGTTGATATCAGCCACACTAAAGAAGATCCATTAAGCTCTTGTGATTGTGTATGTAACCGCTTTTTTAAATTTTCCGATCAGACAGCTATTTCCTTTTAAAGCTGCAACCAATAATCCTCTCAGCAGTCCTTTGTAGTCTTCTGATGTCTGATTTCGTAGCTGAACCAAACCAGACAGTTATTGAAGTGCAGAGGACAGACTCAGTGACTGCTGAGTAGAACTGTATCAGCAGCACCTGTGGCAGGTTGAACTTCCTCAACTGGCAAAGGAAGTACAACCTTTGTTGGGCCTTTTTCACAGTGGAGTCAGTGTGTGTCTCCCACTTCAGGTCCTGTGAGATGGTAGTGCCCAGGAACCTGAATGACTCCACTGCTGCCACAGTGCTGTTTAGAATGGTGAGGGGGGTCAGTGTTGGGGTGTTCCTCCTAAAGTCCACAACCATCTCCACCATTTTGAGTGTGTTCAGCTCAAGGTTGTTTTGACTGCACCAGACAGCCAGCTGTTCAACCTCCCTTCTGTATGCAGACTCATTGTCATCTCGGATGAGGCCGATGACAGTGGTGTCATCTGCAAACTTCAGGAGCTTGACGGAGGAGTCCTTGGCGATGCAGTCATTGGTGTAGAGGGAGAAGAGTAGTGGGGAGAGCACACATCCCTGGGGGGCACCAGTGCTGATTGTACAGGTGCTGGAAGTGAGTTTCCCTTGTCTCACAAGCTGCTGCCTGTCCGTCAGAAAGCTGGTAATCCATTGACAGATAGACATGGGAACAGAGAGTTGGTGTAGTTTAGTCCGGAGAATAGCTGGGATGATGGTGTTGAAAGCCGAAATGAAGTCCACAAAAAGGATCCTCGCATATGTCCCTGGTTTGTCCAGATGTTGCAGGATATGATGCAATCCCTTGTTGACAGCATCCACAGACCAGTTTGCTCGATAAGCAAATTGAAGGGGATCTAGAAAGGGTCCAGTGATGTTCTTCAGGTGGGCCAACACCAGTCTCTCAAATGATTTCATGACCACAGACGTCAGGGCGACAGGTCTGTAGTCATTAAGTCCTGTGATTTTTGGTTTCTTTGGGACAGGAATAATGATTGAGCGTTTGAAGCAGCATGGGACTTCACACTGCTCCAGTGATCTATTGAAGATCTGTGTGAAGATGGAGGCCAGCTGGTTAGCACAGGATCGAAGACATGCTGGTGAGACGCCATCTGGGCCTGAAGTTTCCTCGTCTTTTGTTTCCGAAAGACGTGGCTCACATCATCTTCACAGATTTTAAGTGCAGGTTGAGTAGCAGGAGGGGGGAGGAGGGGGGTTGCAGGAGGTGTTGGTGTTTGTGTGAAGTGAAGGTGAGAGTGGGTGTGGGGTGTGAGATTGGGCCTTTCAAATCTGCAGTAGAACACATTCAGGTCGTCAGCCAGTTGTTGGTCCACCACAGGGTTGGGGGTAGGAGTCCTGTAATTTGTGAGTTGTTTTCATGCCACTCCACACTGATGCAGATTCGTTAGCTGAAAACTTGTTTTTCAGCTTCTCAGAGTATCTTCTTTTAGCCACTCTGATTTCCTTGCTCAGTGTGTTTCTGGCCTGATTGTACAAGACTTTATCCCCACCCCTGTAAGCATCCTCTTTGGCCTGATGAAGCTGCCTGAGCTCTGCTGTAAACCACGGTTTGTCGTTGTTGAACTTTAAATAAGTCCTAGTAGGAATGCACAAATCCTCACAGAAACTGATATATGATGTAACAGTATCTGTGAGCTCATCCAGGTCTGTGGCTGCAGCCTCAAAAACACTCCAATCCATGCAATCGAAGCAGGCTTGTAGTTCCCGCTCTGCTTCATTGGTCCATCTCTTTACAGTCCTTACTACTGGCTTGGTTGATTTTAATTTCTGCCTGTAGGTTGGAAGAAAATGAACCAGACAGTGATCAGAGAGTCCCAAAGCTGCTCTAGGGACAGAGCGATATGCATACTTTATTGTTGTGTAGCAATGATCCAGTATGTTCCTGTCTCTGGTGGGACATGTAATGTGCTGTTTGTACTTGGACAGTTCACGTGTGAGATTTGCTTTGTTAAAATCCCCAAGAATAATAATAACTGAGTCTGGGAATTTTTGTTCCATGTCTGTGATTTGATCAGCCATCTGTTGCAGCGCCACATTCAAACACACGTTTGGCGCGATATACACACTCACCAGAATAAACGTGGAAAACTCCCACGGCGAGTAGAATGGCTTACAGTTAATAAAGAGTTCTTCCAAATTAGGACAGCACATCCTCCTTAACGTTGTTACATCTGTACACCAACTTTCATTGATGTAAAAGCATGTTCCACCGCCTCTCGTTTTCCCCATTAACTCCGCTATGCGATCCGCTCTTTACAGCTGAAAGCCCAGCAGATGTAATGCGCTGTCCGGAATGGCTTCACTCAGCCAGGTTTCTGTGAAGCACAAGGCAGCAGAGGTTGAAAAGTCCTTGTTAGTGCAGGTGAGGAGATGTAGTTCGTCCGTTTTGTTAAGAAGAGAGTGGAGATTCGCAAGATGAATGCTCGGCAGCGCTGTTCGAAAGCCACGGCGACAGAGTTTGACCAGCGCACCGGCTCGTCTCCCTCACCTGCGTCTCAAAGTGTTTAAACAACACAGCTGCGCCTCCGACTAAAATGTCCATCAAAACATCTGAATATTCAAAAACCGGGAAAAGAATGTTCAGCAGTTTGTCTCTGGTAAAACTGACTGGAAAAAGATTACTAAACACAGGACAAACAAACAGAAACAACAAAACAATAGGAGCGCTCCACACCGAGGCGGCCATCCGCGGCGCCATCATGATGTATCATTATTCTGGTCCCTTATGGCTCGGGTTCCTCCTTCAATATAAATCTATGGTATCTTTTTGGCAGTTTTATCATTCACAAGGTGAAAATTCTAAGTCTGAGAGATAAGCTCCATGCCGATGTTTAATATTTAGGGTTAGGAGTTTCTTTAAATCCCTAACCTGAAGTATAAGCAACAGTAAAACTGATACTTGCCTTAACAAGAACTATTAAAATTGATGGTGGTGGTTGTAATTGCACAAGATCATCTTCAAAGTCTAGTGATTCATCACTGGGTTAAATAATATGATCAAGTGAGAGTGATTCATTTTTTGTGCTCGTTTGCAAAATAGCTCTTAGCTCTTTTCACAAAGCTCTGTGATAAATTACGCTAATTGAAAACAAAAAGATTATGATGAAGATAAATAGTGTTCATATAATAACACTCAGTTTGTAAGTGTTATCTTTTAGATAAGGTTTCTTATTCTAGTATGTAATATATTACAAAGATGTTCGACTAAAGTGAGGGGTGGTGTGTTTTAAATATTTGAGCAGTCATACATAATTTGTAGCTGCAGTAGCTGAGCAGTGATATTACACCAATGTTGCATAAAGGTGCAGAATCAACCATTACGTTCATTCCACTCTAGTAGCGGAAAACTGATTGAGAATCATTATAAATCAATTGCCCAGGATTTTAATAGATGCCACAATTGTATTCAGTGGGTGGAGGCAAATGTGGACTAAACGATTTTAAGATTGGATCTTATAAATAAAAAGCCACCCCTACATGAAAAATAGTGGGCTGAACCAGCAGCGTCAGTGGGTTGCTCGCAGTAGTAGGTCCATTTTTATCTCAGTAAAGGAGAATGAACCATTTTAGAGTTTGGAAATGTGTCCCAGTGCAGGACACAAAGTGAGAGAAGCCAGCAGCAAGAGAAAGACATTATTCTAGACAGTATTTTAAGGCATCATAGGCACACTCCCACAAGGTCCCAGACGGTAAGCAGCATAATTAAGCAACTTTCTTTTGGTCAAATTCTAAAGCAGCATTGCATTTCCATTCAATACTGAAATGTATCCATAAAAATAGTTGAATCTAATTAATATGTAATATTTTTAATCATCATAAAAATGTGGCATTCATGGCCTGATACGCTGTAACAGCAGCAATACGCATCACAATGGTCTGTTGTGAACAGCCCCATAGAAGGCAGCTGCCTATGCACACTAGGTTTTGGAACAGAGCTAATGTGCATCTCACCTTCAAGAGGCCATATTACATCATTGCTTCTTCTCTCCACGGGCTATCTCTCCATCACTGTGTAAAGGAAGAAAATAGATGGTAATGCCTAAAGCCATCCGAGCAGTGGAGCGAGAGAGAAAGACAAACACACACAGAGTAACCATAAATCTCCACTTTCACTTTTACTTTCAAAATGTGAAAGAATGTGAAAGTGGATATTTATAGTTAAAAAAGGACTTAAATATTGATCTGTTTTCACCTACACTTATCATATCGCTTCTGAAGACTTTGATTTAACCACTGGAGTCTTATAGATTACTTTTATGTGGCCTTTATGTGATTTTTGGGCTTCAAAGGTTTGGTCACCACTCACCACTCTGGGATTGCATGAAATTGAGTAAATGATGAGA
Organism: Myxocyprinus asiaticus; assembly: GCF_019703515.2. Taxonomy (NCBI): domain Eukaryota; kingdom Metazoa; phylum Chordata; class Actinopteri; order Cypriniformes; family Catostomidae; genus Myxocyprinus; species Myxocyprinus asiaticus. The sequence continues at coordinate 35,975,802 of NC_059377.1, read as the reverse complement.
GAATTTTTGGGTGAACTAACCCTTTAACATCAAAAAATTGTGTGAAATTAATTGAAACTCATTTCCATGACTTTTCCAGGCCTGGAAATCCCTATTTTAAAATGTTTTTCCAGGTTTTCTATGACCGTGGGAACCCTGAAACCCACAGTTAAAACAAATGCTATTGAAAAAAAAACATTTGCGTTTTTGGGCAATAACAAAAACTAGATGATGCACAACGAATATAACACAATGCAGGTGTCCTGAGATGCACTTTTAAAAGTTGATGTTCTTTTTAACCTGACACAGCATTTAAAAAAAAAAGAAGATGAGATGCTGAAAAAGCAGCAAGACGCACCACAACAGTCAAAGATGTCCGTCTAGCGCTTGTTAAGATAGAAAAACTATTGAAATACAGCACAGATGCAGGTGAAAGCGTGTTTGGTGTCAGCAGCCCCTTTAGAGTTACTGAGATACAGCCCTCTCTCCTACATATAAAATAAATTGCCTTTAAATGCATGTTCTCTTCTAGGAATGACTAGAACAGACAGTATATGCATCACGTGCCTGCAGATCAAGCGCGAGAGTGACTGCACGTGACCAGGGCCCGGGGCCGGAGTGGTCACTCTCCTACAGGTTCTCCCTCATTCCATCCATCGTCCTCACTCTGTACATCCCCTCCATGACCTCTTTGTCGTTCTATGTCAGTCTTTTCCTCTCCGCTCTGATGCCTTTACATAGAAGAACTGCACAGCTGTAGATGCTACACGGACTGTGTGTGACAGCTGTGGCTTTGACCCCTGACCAATGAGATCTATGTGAACCACAAGATCATCACACATTCTGACACCAGCTGGTGCTTATAAGTTAATTATCATAAACACTTCTCTGTATTGCTATGTTGTTTGTGTGTGCAGCGGTGGGTGAACAGGTTTTCATCATCTGTTTGTCTGTATCTCTCTCTTTCTCTGTCCCACCTAAATTGACATTTCACTGCCCATTTCCTTTTTTCATGAATGTAATGAATCTAATTTTATGAGTATAATTCAATAACCACAGAAAGGGCAATAGTGAAAAAATGGAACAGGGAATCTGGCATAGATCACCTGATATATGGGAGACTGGGGATAGTTGTCACGCTGTTTTCTATAGTGATTATTTCTCATCAATTCTACATCTATAAAGGTTCCTATATTTAAAGTCTTGGCGACAAAAAAAAAAAAAAAAAAAAAAGGCTATTGGCAGTTTACACTGTTATTTCCCAGCAAAAAAGATACAGTTCATTTAACACATGTTGACTTTTTGTGACAACATGCCCCAATTGCAGACATGCCATTATTCAGCCCATTTTATATATATATATATATATATATATATATATATATATATATATATATATATATATATATTACAATATAATCCATATATATTATAAAACAATATAATTATGGTCCATGTAGCAACTGTAAATGGCCTGCAGTTAGGCTAATGAAAAAAAAAATATTTATATTAATTTATACTCGATTATTTATATTAATAAATTTATTGAACATTGGTGTCTTTTATCATATTGCCATTGCTGCCGATTTATAAATGCAATAAGCTTCTCAAAAAAACCCTTAAGCTGTTATAAAATTACTGTAATACACAGCCTTTTACAACCACTTTGAACATGGCTCTTACAATCAGATTGTATAGCCTTAATTATCCATTATCTAAAGCTATTTTCTGTTCTCTGAAGTCACAAGGGTGCTAAATAGTTAATTGCAGTCCTCTGAATTGTTGTTAACATGGAAAATTGATGTCACCATTTTCAAAATGGGTGTAAGATTAACACCACATAGTTGCCTTTACTTGATCTACTATCTTATTTCTTTTGTTTGTCCGAGGCATCACTGTTATTTATTCCAGCAGATATCTGATTATAAGCCTCAGTGCTTCTGTTCTATTTAATTTTTTTTCTTCTCTTTTTCTTTCTCTTACAGTCTCTTGCTCTGTCTTTTCCAACCCCCTGGCCCAATTTGCTGTTTCATCTCTTTATCTCGCCTCCACCCTCCTCCTCCTCTTCTGCTCTCTTGCAGTGTTTGTTTAATCACTTTCACGGTCACTGCACTGTGCTCCCTCTCACCACTGCACTGTGGTCCCTCTCACAGGACAGAACCCCCCACCCCACCCTCACATGTTCTCTCTTATGAAAAACACTCTTCCATTCCATTTGCACACCATCCTTTTGTCCCCCTTCCTTCTGAGTTATTTACCTCCATCCAACTATCTCTTTCCTTTCTGATTATGTGTACATCCACTCCTGCTGTCTTTTATTCAGTTTTCCCCATTCTTTTCTCCCCTTCGAAACCTTTAATGTTGGGTTCTCTCTCTCTCTCTCTCTCTCTCTCTCTCTCTCTCTCTCTCTCTCTCTCTCTCTCTCTCTCTCTCTCTCTCTCTCTCTCATCTCTCCTGTAAATAACAGCTCTGAAATTCTGTCATGCTTCACAGGCATCACTGGGTCTCTTCACTTTTGAGATCTAAGGCTGAATGTGAGCCAAATATAACTATAAAACATTTACAATACTTACACTCTTGCAGGCTCGTGGTTGTTTAAATTAAAGAAGGACCTTTCTAGATAGAAAACAGTAATCAAAAAGTGTGATTTTTTAAAATCTTTCTTAGCATTTCTATTTTGAGTCCTGGAATAGTACCAAATTGTATCCAAATCAAAATGTACAGACCCATCCTAAAGTAAAACACCAAAATAGCCTTGGTAATAATTCATGTTATTGTATTTGTTTATTGGGGTTGTTGTGTTGTTAATGATTCCAACATTTTCTTCCATCCAAGTTTAGCATTATGGTCGAATGATTTACAAATGCTTTGGGAATCATTTTGACTGAATCATTTAAAATAACCAATTCGAATGAATGATTGATTTGTTATTTAGACATCACTACAGCAAGCTGGCCTGGGAAAGTATTAATCAAATGTATTTACATGTATTCACACAACATTAATTAAAATACAAAATCAATATTGGTAAGTCTGATTCATTTTACATTTTTTTATTTTTTTATTTCTAAGACAGTTTCATGAAACAATTCACCATTTTCTTGAAACTATAATCAAAACATTTATTTGAGAGTACACAGTAAAAAAAAAAAAAAAAAAGTTGAGTAAACTTAAAAAATAAAACAATAAAAAAAAGAGTAAACAGCTGCAAAGCATTTTTTTTTAGTTTACTCAACTTAAGGCAAATTAGTTTTAACAACTATTCAAGTTGGATGGTAAGTTCCATGAGCTTAAAACAATACATTCACCAAACTAAAAAATATAAATGATTATTAAGTTCAATAAACTTGCATTTTTAATTATAGCTGAGCATAATTATCAATATTGTTAAAAATTATATAAAAACACTATTTTCAAGCAGATCCATATTTCAACATAAGATAATGTATCAGCCCCACCAAGCGATCAAATATTTGGTCCAACTTTAAACATGGTGTGGGTTACAAGTACTTCAAAAATTTAACAGGTTGAGTCAATTCTATAAATAAAGAAAATTCATCAAAGTGAACACTAATCACCCTGATGGTGACTAAACAAAACAAAACTTTTTACAGCAAAACAAAAAAGCACATAAAGTGCTATAACATCTATTTATTCAAAACAGATTATTTACAAATAATCTACACGCTTTGACCAAACACACTTGAATAATTCACAGGGGACTGTGGGTAATGTCCTCAGCCACAATGATTCTCCAGTGGGCATGCTCAGGTGCAAACGCAACAATGTGAAATTCATAGTGCTCAGCCTTACGAGTCTCCCACAGATTTTGACCCATTAATTTTCAAGACCTTTCCAATACTTTAACAAATAAATAACATCCGTAGATATGAGTCAAAATCAAAGATTTATATTCCCATTGTCCTGATTTTCCATGGTAGAGCCTGGCTTTATAGACGTATAGACTTAAAATTTAAACTTCCATTTAATAGAGGTGCACAAATTTTCCACAGAAAATGCACTAAATGGACAATCATGCAGTAATTTTGCAAAAATAAACAAAAACATTTTGTCAACTAGTATGGTAAGTTCAATATATAATAATATACAATTCAACATCTGATGAAAATATTACTTTTATAATGTACTTATGATTTGTAAAAATGTATATTTCATAAGACAATATTCCTTGTCAAAGAATGGGGAGGGGGAGGGGGGTTCCAGAGGCTGTATATGGAGGTGAGAAGGGATCAAGGCACATCCGAATCCAATATTCGTGTCACATCTTGTCTACTGAGATGCCTTTATCTGATCGATTTTTGAAGGCAGCATAAATGTATCCTTCGCTGCCTATGAAATCCCACAATCCTGTGCCTGTGGATCCACAGTGGTTGAGCTGAAGGAAAAAAATGGCGGCTGAAGAGGCAGTTGATAGCCAATTTGTAATATAAATGTATGTTTTTATTAACTTTTTCCAACTTTTGATTCCAGTTCTATGCTGCCTCAGTAGCCGTCCAAAACCAGTTTCTGGAGGTACCTTCGTATGCAAATGCTCTCTGTGGAGTAACTGACTGATAGGGTAGTGAGGCAACAAGACAGCTACCTCTGGTTTCGGACACAGCCTATATAACACTTAGTTTTAATATTTACTCTTCCTGTCAAGTGCCATGCCAGTGCATGATGGGAAATAGAAATTCCCACCCCAGTTTCAGTTAAATTTCAGTTCCTGTAAATTTAAAGAGACAAGATCATTAAACTCAAAACAATAAAATAATTCAGGTTACTTAAAAGGTGTCAGTTTTGTGAACTCAAAAAAAGAGAAAGTTCTACACTAAATACTCATTATGGTTCATTTATTTTAACTAATTTATATGATTACATTTTCCTTACTCAAAACAATTAATTATGTTGAGTGTTAGGGTTTACAGTGTACTGTAAATCTGTAAGTAAAAGTTGGCACACAAAAAAATCATACTACTCTGGATTTGGCATGTTTTTCACAGGACTGGGCTTGAGCTTTAAGATTTGCCAAGTCTTTCTTGAAGTCTGCGAAGTCTTTCTAGCAAGTCAGTCCACTGTTGGCCATGTTTGGAATGCTCTCGGGAAGCTATTTCCAGTCATAACAGTGCAGCTCCTATCTACTTGAATGGGGAAACACCAAAATCTCCAAAATTGTTGGTCAAGATTACGATCAAAGAACATATTTCAAATCAGCAGTAAAATCTGACAACACTAATATCATAAATTGTGCTTCTTTACCTCAGAAAATGCAAAATAAATAAATAAAAAAAAATCCCGGTTTGTATATCTAATGCGCATGCATGTTCTCAAGTTGATTGACAGGCAATGTCTGTGTCTAAAAGATGATTGGCTCTTTTAACTGTAAGGCTGGACTTCCTTTCTACATCCGTTGACCGTTGGCTGCCACTGGGCATTCCAATTTTTCCTATTCATTTTTATAGAAGTGGCCTGTCTCTGCTAAAAAGTCTCTGGATTCGCCCATATATTTATATGCAATATAAAGGTGGAGATGGGGAGGTGAATGGATGCCAGAAGAATCATCACCAGCAGCATCAAAAAAAAAAAAACAAAAAAAAAAATGAGATGATGAATCATTGAATGATGAATCATTAACTGATAGTACACCATTAGATAGTCATTTAAAAACAATTGGGAATCAGTCTTAACAAATCATTAAAAAGAATCAGTTCGGGGGGCCTGGGTAGCTCAGCCAGTAAAGATGCTGACTACCACCCCTGGAGTTCGCAAGTTCGAATCCAGGGCGTGCTGAGTGACTACAGCCAGGTCTTCTATTGCTTATCCACCAAATTGGCCCGGTTGCTAGGCAGGGTAGAGTCACATGGGGTAACCTCCTCATGGTTGCTATAATGTGGTTCGCTCTCGGTGGGGCGAGTTGTGCGTGGATGCCACGGTGGATGGCGTGAAGCCTCCACACGTGCTTTGTCTCCACGGTAACGTGCTCAACAAGCCATGTGATAAGATGCACGGGTTGACGGTCTCAGACGCGGAGGCAACTGAGATTCGTCCTCCGCCACCCGGATTGAGGCGAGTCACTACGCCACCTCGAGGACTTAGAGCGCATTGGGAATTGGGCATTCCAAATTGGGTAGAAAAAGGGGAGAAAGTAAAAAAAAAAAAAGAACCAGTTCAAATTAATGATTCATCCACAATTTGGATATCACTAAACCAAAACACTTTTAAAATGTTAATGATATTAATAATCAGCAACAGCATCAAGACTACAAAAATATCATGATGAATAATGAATTATTAATTGATACTGTTCCACATACTGTTCCACCTGGATGACTTAGTATGTCTCTCAGCATGTCTTTCAACATGCTTTGCTTTCAAGACTGTCAACCACAGCCGTGAAGTATCCATAACCCCCCCCTTTACCTCAGTTTCCCAAAGGATCTTCTTAGTGTTAAGTGAGTTCTGGTCTGATGACTCGCCCTCAACCTGTCCACCTTCTTTCATCTCCTCTCTAATGTGTTGTCTATCTCCCCTGTTGATTTCAGCATTCTCTGTGTGCACACATGTGTAAACAAGCTCAAAGAACAACTTTCATTTGCATGCACACAGGTTCACATTTACATGCACAAAAATTATATTGCTCAGTGGTTGCTCTTATAACATAGGAGAGTGAATAGAATCTTAGCAGAATTTGCGACATCTAGTAGTTTACACATACACAGATGCACACAGGTTCACACACACACACCTTCACTTCCTTTTTGAAAACCAAGCTGTTGTTCAAAGCATGGATGAATTGAGGGAATACATTTACATTTATGCATTTGGCAGACACTTTTATCTAAAGCAAATTACAGTGTACTTATTACAGGGACAATACCCCCAGAGCAACCTGGAGTTAAGTGCCTTTCTCAAGGACACAATTGTGGTGGCTGTGGGGATCAAACCAGCAACCTTCTGATTACCAGTTATGTGCTTTAGCCCACTACGCCACCACCACTCACTGTGAAGATACAGAAAGAGTAATGAAAGCATTCCTCCAGTCCCTCTCGTTCTTTATTTTTTATGACTGTGTTGTTCCCTCTGACTCGTGTTTGTCCTCCAAAATGAATTATTCCTTTGACGTGGCGATAAGGGACGGCTTTAGTCCATTATGCAGAGACCATCTGCGTTACTGAAATATGTTTTGCAAAGGCACACACTCATACCTGAGGGGGAGCTTACAAATACACACACAGTAGATTTCTCTTGCTCTCCTTCCTTCTCACACAAGCTCGGCTTCACAAAATGTTAGTCAAAGTATTCCCAGATCTGTGTCAAGGCTTTCTTTCAAGACGGCAACCAAAAACAGCCAGAGGGCTTGATTATGTTTCCAACCACCAGTCCAGAGCATTTCAAAACCACAACATCTAGCCAACGTCTAGGGCTCTTTCACTCGTCATTCTTTTGGTCCTGGTGGACATTAACTCTTGTAGCTGCACAGATGGTTTTATGTGGCTCCTCTGTGTCTTCATTATCCGTGCAATTACTAAGGGAGGACGTCCACAATTACAACCAACAACAAGAGCCAACGTCGCAGTGCTCAGTATTTATTACTTCTACACCTGCACCAGCTTGGCCCGGGTTTTTCTTCTGCCACAATGGTAATTTTCTTGTTTCTCTCTCTGCTTTTATGTATAACGTATGGAAATCAGTGCCTTACCTTTACGTTGCAACATTGTTGATATGGTGATGGGGTTTACAACATACTGGAATCAAAATTTCCAGATTAGATATACTATGAACATGGACTTTACTCTACTGAGAGGAAGTGGTGTTTCCTACTGTCACCCTGCTGGTTTTCCTATGGTTATTTTTTTTTTTACCCAAAAATAAAGGGTTAATCTGCATCCAGCACTCAAACTTATGCTCCACAATTGGGGCTTGGTCAATGTGTATTCAATGTACTGTATCTTTTTTTTTCTTTTTTTTCTGAGCAATAACGGTGGAATTGTTCAAAAGCTTTTTTTTTTTTTTTTGTTGCCTAAAAGACTTTAAGGTATGTGGCTATATAAAAATGGACTATCAAAAATAACCCTACCCTGAGAAATATTCCACCCGAACGGATGAAAATGTCATGACTGTGGCGACATTTCATTTGGTTCCTTAAAGGAACAGTTCACCCAAAAATGAAAATTATTTTATCATTTTCTCACCGTCATGCCATCCCAGACATGTTTGACTTTCTTTCTTCTGCAGAACGCAAACAAAGATTGTTTTAGAAGAATATCTCAACTTTGTAAATCAACACAATGCCAGTGAATGGTGATCAGGCCTTTGAAGCTCCAAAAAGTAGATAAAGTCAGCATAAAAATAATCCATACGATTCCACAGGTTTGATCAAAGTCTCCTGAAGCAATCCAGTTTGTTTTGATTGAGAACAGACCAAAATATAACTCCTTTTTCACTGTATATACCATTGCAGTCTCTGAGCACGATCATGATTTCAAGCTCGATTACACTTCCTAATGCTTGACACATGCGCAGAGTGCTAGATGGCACTGTAATCGAGCTTGAAATCATGATCCCCAAGGAGACTGCTGTCAAGATGTACAGTGAAAAAGGAGTTACATTTTGGTCTGTTTTCAACCAAAACCAACTGGATCGCTTCAGAAGACATTGATTAAAAGTGTTTATGAACTGTTAATCTGACATTTTACTTGAGATTTGTGTGAAAGTGAATAAAATTAATTGTTGTAGAGGCACTAGTGTTTATTTCTCATGGAAAGTGCTGTGATTTGTAAAACTAGCCATGTAAAAATTATTTTGCAAATATTTTGGTAAAGTAATGTGAATATGAGATCAATTTGAAATAATTCACTGGAGTTGAAAGTGTGACAACTAGCCCCAGTCTCCCCTATTCATAATCATAAAATTGTGAATGGGCCTAAAAATATATTTTTTTTAAAGTTGGTGTCAAACTCTTATTGAAAACATGACACTGTGTTCATTCAACTTATTCACATACACAACCACACACACACACAACCAAATAGATTTGCCTTTTTTCCTGTTGGCTTCTTCAGGGTCAATGATTTCTTCAAACTCTCAGAAAGTCTTGAGAACAGGTTCATTTAGCAAAAAACAGCCTGCAATAATGCTTGCGAGATGCAGCTGGCTTTGCCACTAATAATAATAATAATAAAAAAAACATATCTGCTGCTTATTAGGCAAATGAACCAGAGGCCAAAATTTTAGACTGAGCTGGAATGAGAAAAGTGCAAACCAGACATAATAACTTCAGTTTTTAACTAGAAGATGATATATATATATATATATATATATATATATATATATATATATATATATATATATATATATATATATATATATTTAAATTTCATTTGTTTAAAAAAAATAAAAATAATAATGGCTCTGCATTATTCATGAATTATTGTATATATATTTATTTAATTTTCATTACAAGAATGAAAGCAAGAAAGACTAAAAAGAGAGTTTAAAAAATATTGTTCACTGTGATCAAAAGGCCAAGACAAGTTTATTATAATATTTACTGAATAATTTAATCATCTTAAGTTGAACTGGAACATGTTAACTGACCTTGGAGACTTCAGTGGCAAGTCTAGACAATTGCCCAGACATTTATTTCTTGCTAGTAGCATTTAAAAGGACGTGCGTATGCGTAGGTGTGTGGTTGGTTTACTGAGTGTTGGAAGTATGCCTGCAAGCATTTTGTCTTTATTTGCATACATCACCTTGAGATGCTGCTGTATTAGCATATTTGAAAACAAATGGGATTTCCATTCAAGTGCTTGATACCAGGCCAGTCAGAACATAATGCAATGTGAATAGTTAGAGAATGCAACAGTTAGCTGATACCAGAGCATTGAATCTAAAAATTCAAACTGGGGTTAAAGGAATAATTCACCCAAATACGATCATCATTTACTCACCCTCATTTGTTTTCAAACCCTTATGACTTTTCATGCATTCATGGAAAACAACTAAAGATCCATATAATGAAAGTGAACTAGGACTAGGGCTGTCAAGCTCCAGAATGACAAACAAGCACCATAAAAGTATCATAAAAGTCAGTGGGTATTTGTAAAAAAATATTTTCAAGGGGGATGGTGTAGTCAAATTGTTTTTTTCATACTTATGGGTCACTGACAAATACAGTGGTCCAATGTGTTAAAATTAGAAATATTGTAATAATCTAGTTTAAAACACTTGTGTCATGTTCTCAGAAATTTGTGTCCAAATTGATTTCATACATTTTTGAAAAACCTTTATAGCATTTTCTAATATATATATATATATATATATATATATATATATAACTTTACAATTGTCATGTGGTGTAACCATCAAGTAAAAAGTATTATAATACTTTATTTGCATACTTTACTTGAATATATGGTATAAACAACTTAATCATTAATTTCCAAAAAGTTTTCAAGATAATTATTATTTTTTTTAAATAAATATTATGAATTTCTGAATCAAAAATGTCAAGAAGTTTTCTCAGGGTTACACCACATGACTTGAACAAAATGTGCCTTTTCATAAAAATGTCAAAATAAATATCAGATGTTTTTTAAAACTTCACGCTCTGTCTTGAGGGTCTAAAGGTGTCCGCTCTGTTTTATGTTTTTTATGGTCAACATAAACAACAAAATGGCTACCTACATGTTGGTTTCACCCAATGACTTTATTTGGTGGACAAAAGTGTTTTTAAATATGAATAATATTTTTAAACAGTTATTTCACATCTTTTATTTTTTTATTTTTTATTTTTTATTTTTTTCAAAGAAATAATAAAATATTATTCTGCTGTAGTTTTAATGTAGTTCTAAATTTATTTTTTCAGGAATTTCAGCTTTTATTAAGACTATGTCTTTTTTTTTACTGTCTCTGGACACCAAATTACATTTATTTTACTTTAAGCCCCAGAAAAAAATTTCAAAGTGATTTTAAACTCAGAAATCGAAAATCATAGAAGAGGTGTATTCAAGTAAATAGTTAGTATGAATTGCATTTATATATATATTTTTTATTTAAAGGGGTCATGTCATGAGGAATCAAATTTTCCTTGATATTTTGACATATAAGAGGTCATTCTACTATAAAAACATACTGTAAATTCCAGAACTCAAAAAATCCCCAATGGAATAAAAGCATTCAAAACACCCCATTCTCTACTTCTGTGACTTCCCTATGTCACTTGGGGTACTCATTAACTCAAGACGGCCTCTACAGCAACACCATCAACGGCTATTTTAAAATCATCAGCCCCACCCATTGGTGCTCACTTGGCTCGTAAACAGAGACAGACAGAAGGACAAAAGTCCCACTGTCTGTGGCCTAACTGCCCCTGAACACGAAAGGGGACTGATCTGGACTATTTCGAATTATACAAACATATACTACACAAACATTTTGACTATTGTCATCTCTCTAGCACGCTTTTAAAAGACGCGGTGTCAAGTTTCAATTCTGAAGAGAAGATGCGTTTTATAAGCTGCTGTGGCTTCTGCTGTTTCTTGCTTATACTGCTCAACAAACTGTTTGTTCGCCTATCAGTGCTATTTTTAATTGTTGGTGTATGTAAACACGCACTAGATGGACATTTTTGACCGTTTTGATTTGTTTCTGGTGATGTGCACCTCAGTGCAGGATGATAAACTGGATGTGTGTGTCTTGTGAAGCAGTCATAAAACAAAGGAATTTTCACTTAATGATATGGGGCAGTTAAAAACACTATTGGACTCGAGCAAAAACATAAGTAAACAATTCCATTCATTAATATTTAAAATGTCATGATGTTTGTTTATGATGCTCTACACCGGGCTCATCCATTGACGTGACGCAACGGCTTGAGGCTGTCTACACCAGGCACGTCGACACAAACTTTCTGAAACGTGTCTTTGTGTTATTGGCAGTAGTAGCGCCAGCGCAAAATGGAACGGGACACCTGTTTGTTTACTGTTGGAGTGACGCGCTGCAATGGACGGTTCCATGGTAGACAGCATCATTGATTATAGCATCTGGTGTAGACAGGTTGTGAGTGTTAACAGTTGTGCTTGAGATGAATAGTGTAATATATTTGGATGCAATGTGTTGGATGTGCGTTATGTGTAATTTTTTTCTCCCCATTTTCTCCCCAATTTGGAATGCCCAATTCCCAATGCGCTCTAAGTCCTCATGGTGGTGTAGTGACTCGCCTCAATCCGGGTTGTGGAGGACAAATCTAAGTTGCCTCCGCATCTGAGACCATCAATCTGTGCATCTTATCACGTGGCTTGTTGAGCGTGTTACCGCGGAGACCTAGCGTGTGTGGAGGCCCATGCTATTCTCCAAGGCATCCACGCACAACTCACCACGCGCCCCACTGAGAGCGAGAACCACATTATAGTGACCACGAGGAGGTTAACCCAACGTGACTCTACCCACCCTAGCAACCGGGCCAACTGGTTGCTTAGGAAGCCTGACTGGAGTTACTCAGCACGCTTTGGATTCGAACTTGTGACTCCAGGTGTGGCAGTCAGCGTCTTTACTTGATGAGCTACCCAGACCCCCTGAAATGTAAATTTCTAATGTTTTGGTGCTTGTTTATTCTCTTCCGATTGAGTTTAAAAAATGGCTGAATTTGAGGGGCTGCACGCTGTTAGCCAATCATAACAACGTTTGATATCATAACACTGACGTTTAAAGGAGGAGATGAGGCAAAAATCAAGCTTTTCAGAAAGATGGTCAGAGACAGGGTGGAAAATAACCATATTTTACAAAATGATGACTGTTTTGGTGAAAAAAATAAAAACATTACTAACATTGTCAGTGGATCTCAGGGAAGTTAATGAAACTATAAAAAGAGCATTTCATGACCCATTTAATAGATCTGGACAAAAATGAGCCTCTTCATTGACCATTAGGACAGATGGCCATAATAGGCACCTGTTACCCTCTGTTATTGTATTTTATGATGAATCTTGTGAAAAAAATCCATGTTAAGATAATGAAAAAGGTTTTTTTTCTAGATTGCTCGCCCACTGACACAGACATGCATTTTTTTTCTACTACAATAACCGAACTAGTAACGGAAGTTATGGGCTGTTTCTATGGCTGCGGTTACACTGCAAAGCTTAATGCACAGATCCGATATTTTGATCGTATTTTCAAAAGTAGGCAAAATTGCACGCAATTGCAATCAATTAGGCAAAAAAAGCTGAAAGCGAAAGCGACTTTTCACTGCTGCCATGTAAAGTAATTATTACTGCGGACGTCTGTAATAAGAGATGTCTGTAAAAATCGCAGACATGGGTGTGTCTATTGCATTTACACACTGCTGTCACACGTAACTGACCTATTAGAAAATGTGCAGTATACTGTACTGATTAATTATGCAGGAAATATTAAACATGAGCATATACTGGAATATCTGGCTAAATACATCAGAACTGGTGAGATTAACAATCCTGTAATCTTGTACAGGGGCGCAACTACAAATTTGTTGAGGGGTATGCAACATCAGTGTTGGCACCACCGAATAGGACACACACACACACACACACACACACATTCACACACACACACACATACACACACACACACACACACACACACACACACACACACACTACAACACAGATCAAAAAAGCCAAAAATCCATAGGCAAATTATGTGTCCTTTGGAGCCGTTTTAACTTTATATTAAATAGTCATTTGAAGATGACAAAAAATTTGACACCTAGAACTGAACCATTAATAACTTTTATTTTAAAAGTGTTTAATAAACACTTTTTAAACTGCTTCAAATGTTACAAATATTACAATTCAGAACACAATTAAAAAAAAACAAATAATAATTAAAAAAAAAACATTTAAATCAAGAATTCAATAAAAAAGTTATAACTTAATGTGATGCCAATTATTTAATTCAAACTTTCATATTTAAAATTTAATTTAAAATATTTATATGAACAGTTATGTACATAGCAATGAAACTGTTTAGTTATAAAAACAAATTATTAATTTAGTTTTACCTGCATCGTTATTTTCAACCCAAACAGAAAAAGAAAGAAAATAAAGAAGAGACTTTATTGTTCAACATGATTGATTCTGAAGCAAGCCTCTCCATCACACAATTCTTTGCCCAATTTTTTAGATTTAGTCAATAATTGATCCAGGTGTTATTTGATAATTCCTGAGGTAATTTATTCACACAGCATCCAGTGATTTCTCACGTTGTGTTTGACAGCGAGACAACAACAGGCAAAGGTTGGAAAGCTCAGCAACATTAGTTATGGTTAGTAAGAGGAGCCCAAGTAGGCTGGACATGGCGAAGGGTCAGTTCTCTCTAAATGTAAAGCGATTGAACACCCATTACCAAACATACTGCGACTTTTTGCATAACCGTGATAGAAAAGATATTCGGAAATTAACTAACATTTATAATAGCTGGCCATCTATAGCCTACTTCTCTGCAATGATACATGTCGGCTAACTTCAAGCCTTTCTTCAAGATTTTCGGTGAAAAGTGATGTTAAGCCCACCAATCTTTCTTTATCCACTTGGGCATCGTTCTAATTTTTTTTTTTTTTCACAATTTTCCATCTTCCTTTTTCTGTCCTGCACCCCAGGCCTGAGCGCATTCCCCCTCTGACCATATTTGTCATGTGACAGTTAAGGCTAATTTATACTTACTGGGCGAACAGGCTTTGCTTAGTTAGCCTACAAATGATGATGAAATGCAGTGACGTTTTTGTTCTGCCAAGGTGTTCATTTGGTGAGATTTCTCCTGTTTGCACACATCTCTGAAATTATTGACCCAAGATAACTCGGCTGGTCGAAGAGTGTTGATGACTGGTTAAAACTATTCGTGGGTGTGGTTTGGATGTGACGCTTTTTATTAACAATGGCATGTGCCTCTCAGAGTTTGTGTGGAAGTATACTTTTTTACAAAACAGCATGGCCACGACAAATGAGTGGAGAGAGATTTGAGCTTTTAAAAGTGAAAGGGGCCGTGACAAGTTTAACAAAGCAAAGAAGCGGCACAGCACTAAACGCGGCGGTCCACGGAGAGAAAAACCTGCATTACTGGCTTTACTTGAGGCTGGAACAGTACGTTAAACACAGTGGCATCGCCCTAAACGAACACATTTTAAAATGACATTGAGTGTAGTATAAACAGCGGCTTCGTTCGCATGGGTGCTTTAGTTCGTCCAGCAGAAGAAAGTTCGGCTTCTTCCAAAGTATGACCTAGGCTTTAGAGCAACGTCGGTAGATAGAGGGTGAGCGCAGTTGTGTAGTAGTATCTGAAGAGGTGGGCATACTGTGTAGTATGTTCACATAATCTAGTATTACCATATATAGCCTACATAAGAATTAATGGTTATTTGTTTTATTTGTGTACTATTATGTGCTTTTCTTTGTATATTGAAATTGTTTTCCTACTTAGAAATATAAATTTAAATGATTCGATATCATGAGAAAAAGGCACCACTGACAGCAGTAAAAGAAAAAAGAGCATCAAAAACTATCAGGGTGCAATAACATGCAATATATTCACAAAGTTTAATTGCATAAGTTAAATTTAAATGAATATACATATATTTACGTTTAGCAGAGAAATAATTTTACAGTGCAAATTGTGGTTACTCCAGGTTTGCTTGTGCATTAGCATTAGATGCTGGAAATGTCCCGCCCCTTACTGAAATGGAAAATATTATTGGTTAGCAAATATCCAATCACGTCTGAAATGAATGTTCTGATTAGTGGATCAGATTAGTCGGACTGTCTGTCTTGCCAGTGTCATCAGTTGCACTCCCGCAGCTCCGTGCGAGTTTAGAGAGAATCTCTGTACACTTAAATATTTATATATATATATATATATATATATACACACACACACAATTCACTCAATGGTGCTGCGGCATCACATTAGTAGATTGAAAAAATTCCAGGTCAAAAGCCTACTCGTTGTTCTGGTGGCCATACTTATCATCACTTATTTCAGGTGGGCATTTGCAAAATCCTAAGAAAGATAGCTGGGCATACGATGTATGCCTACGTATGCCCTAGACAACACTAGTGGGTGAGTGGTATGCTATGCTATGAAGGTACCTCTTGATAAAAAAAAAAAAAAAATAAAAATTTAAAATGCTAAGAAAATTTTAAGTTAAACAAAATTAAATAAAATAAAAGTTAAATAAAATACATTACAATTGTGCTTTTGGTTAATTGTAAGGTATTATTGGAGATTTAAAAAGTATGATTTTGCCCCACATTTGTGGCTCAGATCGGATATGAAAAATTCCAATCTCGTGTGGATTTTTGTGTTTATACACATGTGCAACACTGTCCGATCTGTGCCAAATTTGAGTAAAAAATCGGATTTTTTTTGTGATGGTGTAAACATAGCCATGAAGTATGCTTAAACAGTGGTGTAAAAAAGTTGTTCTACACACAAAAGCGTTTTATGGGCGAAACCCTGAAAATTGTTTGAGTTAAAATCATGTACATGTTATAACTGTACACTCATCATAGCAATGTCTTACCTTCTGTTTCATGTGAAAACTAGGAAGGACAAGTAAACCCATCGCTAAACTCCAACATACCTGTTTGCCTGTGTAATGATAAATTGAGTCCGCCCAGTAAATCGAGCCCCAGGGGGTAACCGTTTGTAATGTCTGATCATTTTATCGTGATAGCATGTCATTGAAGAATAGGCTAACTGAAAAACGCAAACAACTACACATCTTTAATTTCACAATCTATAAATTCAGTTATATACCATTATGTGTAACTTATGGTTTAAAGGTCATTAAATGTCGTATTTACAAAGTTATATCAACATACATCATAAAATAAGAGGGAGACCCAATTTTCAGGGGGGACTCGATTTCTTACAACACCGGTGCTTCCAGAAAACTGTGTCTTTTCGCAGTGGAGAGAGAGCTTGCGTGCTCCCGGTTACCAGATTGCATGACTAAAGCGTCACCCGGGCAGAATATATCCAAACTGTTCAAGTGTTAAGATCTGATTGGCTGAGTTCACCTATAGAAATCTGGCAACCTCACACATCGAAATATAATTCTGACTGGCTAATCACCATTATTTAAAGTCTTTTATTTATCAAACGTAGAAAATTATGAGTAATACATGACACACTTGATCTAAAGGGGATGCTAAGGGGGATTGTGGTTTTACAAGCGTGATGCTTTTTGATATTTCTTTCAACAAGGGGGATAGCATCCCCTCACATCCCCCCACAACTTGAGCCCTGATAAAAGTAGTGCATATGACATATGCACTACATTCCAAGTCTTCAGAAATAGCTTTTTGTGATGATTTTAAGTTGTTATTCACTCATGATTTTCCCTTTCAGTTAAGTTCAGAAATGGACCATGATATTGGTGTCGTTGACGCCATTTAGGCCAAACAGTATTGGTTCTCGCATGTCACGTCCTGACCAAACATCATTGACATCAATAGAACATATTTGATTTGAGAGCAACAGTGGAGAGGAAGTTTATGCTCAAATAACGACTTAAATTTTGGTCTGTTCCACACAAAAATATAGTATGAGTTCAGAAGACTTGGAATGTAGTGCACAAGTCTAATGGACCAACTTTTGTGTTATTTATTTATTTAAATTTATGACAGCCCAAGTCTCCATTCACTTTTGTAAACTTTTCCTATAAGAACTAAACTAGTTTTGTCCCTGCTTAGAGAGAAAAGTGTTCCAAGGTCATTACAAATTTGACCATTCAAATGCTTTCCTAATTCAGTTGCTCAGGGTCACTGAAGGGGGTTTGGAGTCCCGGTTTGAGCTTCACTGGTGGGGAACAGCTTCTCAGCAGGCCATGGATCAAAGCCAGGCAGCCAAATCACCAAGAGCCGTATGTGGAGAGATGCTGGATTAGCAGGATTAAGTGGGAAATGCACTACAGTTGGGAAAACTGCTTCACGGTCACCAGGGTCAGCTAAGGCCCAGGGGCCGGTTGCACCAGCTATACGAACGTTACAACTTAGCCTAGTTTTGGCATAAATGGGCACTAAGTCACAATTTACAAATTTACTAAATATTTGAGCGTTACACCATTAAACTTAGGTAGGACGAAACCCTACGTATAAACTAAATATTTATGGAAGCCTCTGACCAGGAGTAATGGATGGAATAAAAAAGCAGACTGATATTTTATGACATCAATGAGCAATCTTTCGACATACAGTATGATGTTGACATTTACACTCATTTAGATTTACGAGAGAGAAAAAAATGGCATCCATATATTTGTCGCGAGGAGCGTGAGATCCGAGAACCACGTCTGGGTGGGCCAGTAGGGTGCTACTAGGATGATCTACTCCTCGTCCTCCCTGACCTTGCACAGGGTCTGTGCAAGTAGGCTCATTGGGGGAAATGCGTATTTGCATAGTCCAGGGGGCCAGCTGTGTGCCAGCGCATCTATACCGAGGGGTGCCTCAGTCAGGGCGTACCAAAGCAGGCAGTGGGAGGATTCCCGGGAAGCAAACAGGTCTACCTGTGCTCGACCGAATCGACTCCAAATCAGCTGGACCACCTGAGGGTGGAGTCTCCACTCTACCCTGAGGGTAACCTGATATGACAGCGTGTCCACTGCGTCCCATCCGGTCACCCCGGATGTGAGTGGCTCGTAGCGACTTGAGGCGCTGCTGACTCCAGAGGAGGAGATGGCGGGCGAGTTGTGACATGCAACGGGAGCGTAGACTGCCTTGACGGTTGATGTACGCTACCGTCGCTGTGTTGTCCGTCCGGACCAACAAGTGCTTGCCCTGGATCAATGGCCTCCAAAGGGCGAGCAGTACTGCCAACAACTCTAGGCAGTTGTTATGCCAACGCAGATGCGGGCAAGTCCAGGAGCCGCTGGCTGTGTGCCCATTGCATATGGCACCCCAGCCCATCTTGGAGGCATCTGTTGTAACCACGACACGCCTGGAGACCTGCTCTAGGGGAACCCCTGCCCGTAGAAATGCAAGGTTGGTCCCCGGACTGAAGAGGTGGCGACAGATCGGCATGATGGCCACGTGATGTGTCCCGCAGCGCCATGCCCATCTTGGGACTTGAGTCTGAAGCCAGTGCTGAAGCGGTCTCATATGCATCAACCCAAGCGGTGTGGCCGCCGCTGAGGATGCCATATGCCCCAGGAGCCTCTGAAAAAGTTTCAGTGGAACCACTGTCCTCCGTCCAAACGCCTTCAGACAATTCAGCACCGACTGCGTGCGCTCGTTTGTGAGGTGTGCTGTCATCGAGAAATCCAAACCGAGAAAAGAGATGCTCTGAACTGGGGAGAGCTTGCTCTTTTTCCAGTTGACCTGAAGCCCCAGTCGGCTGAGGTGCCGGAGCACGAGGTCCCTGCGTGCGCACAGCAACTCTCGAGAGTGAGCTAGGATCAGCCAGTCGTTGAGAAGGTTGAGGATGCGGATGCCCACTTCCTTAGCGGGGCAAGGGCTGCCTCTGCGACCTTCGGGAAGACGCGAGGGGACAAGGACAGGCCGAAGGGTCTGTGTCGAGGTAAGACCGAGACATGGAAGTATGTGTCCTTCAGGTCTACCGCTGCGAACCAATCTTTATACCAATTCTCATTGGCCTTTTTTAAAAAAAGCAGAAGTGTTTGGGGCTCCCAAGAGTGACCCCTAGTGTCACTACATCGACACATCTTCGAGTGAGTGACAGATAGGACAGAACGTACTTTTAAGTGGCTCTTCATCATGAAACCATTCTAACGGTGCAGTTTTCAGGATTAAAATGAATAAATGTCTATTTTTCCAGCCTGTTGTATTAGTATTTATTTATCACCCCTTTTTATTTTAGATACAGTTCCAATATATTGTTATTTACACAGGGTAAATATACTATTTATCAAATCTACTTTTATTATGGATCATATTTTAATGGGGATATAATTTATTACAGCTGACAGTTACGTGAGCAAACAAGGTTTGAACATCAACTGTACAAGATCAAATTGAAGTTCACGGCTTTTTAACACTTCTGTGCACAAATTTGAAGGCTGCTTATTGGATCAATACAGGTAAACGTCATATTATGCAACTATGCATTACTTTACGGAGAGCTTACAACCTGCTAGTTAAGTCTTGCCTTAAGAACAGGTGGTGCAACCAAATTAAGCACTGACTTAGTTACAAACTATCTAGTAGTTACTGAGCCCTTAGTGTGAACTTTACATCCTAACTTACGTGAGAACTTATACACAGTTAGTGCAACCCTACCCAGAGGAATAGGGCCAGGACTGTGACCACCTTCCCCATCCATTGCATCCTGAAACAGCTTAGTTTGGCAAGGAAGAATTTAAGTCACCCTTATCTTGGCTCTCTTGTGCCTACAAAGAGGAAAAAGATATATACTGTATAGGCTTAAATTAATTGCAAGGAAAAGGTTTCACCAATTAATTAAGTTCATTTAAAAATATATATATATTTGTGAATAGATATTTCATGAGGACAATAAAGGTTTTGAGATAGAAACGAGAATTGTCTGAACACATTTAAGTGTTGTGTTTCACAAAGATTGACATTACCTAGTTAAGCTGGAAAGTCAGTCTGGGAGTAGGTTGGCATTGCATATGCGACAATAGTGACCAGATTACCAATATAAATACCGCTGTTGCTCTTTACAGTGCTCTTGATTGTTTCATAATTCTCTCAACAAAGAGAATATGACATCTACCTTAAGTCCAAAGGGTCACACACTTTCTCCACAGAGGTCAATTTCTCCACAGTGCTTTTAGTACAGCCTTATTTGGAGGAACAACAAGTCTGTACTTAAGCATCACCACTGCGGTTTGACAGCATTACAGCTATAACAGTAGCAATAACTATGGGTGTCATATCAGACAGCCATTATTATATCATCATAAATTTCCCCATGGACCTTTCCAAGAATGCAACAGTCAAAACATATAAGAAATATGGTACTTAGAGGCTACAGCTTGTCAAGACACATTCATGCTGCATATAAGTAAATTTGTTCTGCCCATTAATCTTGATAACATGCCTTTATAGGTCCAAGGTACCCCGCGGGGATGGGCTGTTTTTTTTTTTTTTTTTTTTTTTTTTTGCTCAACTTTAGTGATATTGATATTAGTGTTACACTGAGTTCCATTCCACCATCTCCAGCTTATGAATTAGGGAGAACACTTCCTTTGGAGGGTCCCACCATCAGTCATAGAAACAGTGGTACACAGTTGTTAATACTCCACTCACTGTGGTTCAACCCTAGCAGTGTGACCTGGCTAGTCCTGTGGGAGTGCATATGTGATTAATGTAGCATTCTGGGCAGGGAGTTTTCATTTTCCTCCTATCAAGGGAACTGGTCTCTAGGGGTATAGTTGAAGCTACTGAGACTCTGCATATACTGTTATTCTGGGGTGTCCTACTATGTAAGAAACCGAGAAGAAGGAAGAACAAATACACCAGTTTATTACCAAATATGGTTGCCAAAGAAGGTCGATCCAGGAGGTTAAAGAAATAGTCTACCCAGTCTCATGACAAGTTGTAAGTCGCATGCGCAAGCCGAGCAACTGCCATTGAGAAGAATGGGAATGCTAACAGATAGCTTTTTCCAGGTATGATAGACCTCCTTGGTTGATGCATTCAAACCCACAAAACAGGAAAAAGCCAAGGATGTATCTGTGTGTGGTTGTGCACATACCTACTCACAAAAGCATAAAACAAAATGTCTTTGGGACAGACACAGTCAATTCCAATACAATTTTGTAATTTGGGTAAGCAATTGGCTTGGAAACTGAAACAAAAGACGGTCCAATTTACAGCGCGTTTCAATTTCAGCCCTATCGACAGCTGGAAAGCTTTTCTGAAACCAGACTTCCATTGAATACTACTTGCTTGTGAGACTCGGGTATGTGTATCACGTCTACTGCACACACACTAGCCCACCTCAGTTGTGTCTCAGTGGAGCAAGCCCTTTTATTGGCACTCTAAAGCTTGGTCATAAGTGGTGGTGATTGTTCACAGTGAGGGACAGAAAGCACAGGAAGAGTGCCGTTTACTTAACTCTTAGAGACATGATCACAACAAAACTACCAAAAGGCACATTAGGGCTCGGAAATTAGCCTTTTGGTGAAATTGTATAATCATATATAGAATATAGGTCTGCCGATTTAACACGTTAATTCAGTGTGATTAATTATATAAAAAATAACGCGTTAAAAACATTACCGCAATTAATCATGTCCCCACCATAGGAGCAATTTAAGCTTGAAGTACCACCTGTTTAAGTACCACAAATGGATTGCTGTGAACTGCAGGCCAATGATAGGCTTATGCTCAATAATTTGTAAATAAACAATAGCCTATATTGGATTCTAAAGCCACTTTTTGTATTGTCTTATCAATGCTTTTGGGTCAGAATTTGTTTGATAGGAAATGGGGCAAGTGCTTAGTGTTTTGGGGGTCTCTCGGAGAGGGGCTGAAGAGAGAGTAGTTTAATTTTAATCATATATGATCATTATATTTTCTTTTTTGTTTTCTTTGTGTGTGTGTGTGTGTGTGTGTGTGTGTGTGTGTGTATTCTTATTTGTGACCACAGGGGTGTTTGTTGGGGGTCAGGGTGGGGCTGGTGATTGGGGAGGGGTAAAAGTGGGGGTTAAATGTTAAATGTTGATTCAGTGTTTATATGTTTTGTTTTTTCTTTGTTATATGACCATGAATCAATAAAAAATTTTAATTGAAAAAGAAATCTTTATAGGCAAATAAATACAAACCAGCGTAATATTCATGATTATTAATTTTTCACTGCTCACTGTTCAGTTTCATATTGCCAGCATAATCATCACAAATATTTTGTAAAAATTTAATAAATCACACAGCCCTAATTGAGATAACCACAAAATAAATGTAGCTCAATGACAGCAATAGGGGAACTATTTACTCAAAAAGTAGTTTTCACAGCCCCCTTAATGGCTCTTCTTTCTTCCAATTGACAAATGTGGCAAATTTGATTGGTGTTACCTTTAAAGAGCGATTCAAAATCAGATAAGGGCTTTCTGCCACTCAGTGCTGACAGATCTTGAACACCTTCACAATTTGTTTGATTATCCTGTCTACCTGTTTTATCATGTTTTTTTCCCCCCATTGCTCACCTTCCTTTAGTATTCTGCACTCTTCCCAGTTTCCCTTAATACAACCCCTTCTCTTTATCCCTCGTTTTCTTATTACCATCTCTCTCTAGTCTTGCTTTCTCTCTTTTATTCCTCCTCTTCCTTTCCTCTCTTTCCATAATAACAGGCCTATGGTAAATGCTGCTCCCTCATGCCCTCCCTTGCTCTCTCCCTCTCTCCCACCAGCCAAATTACCAGTTGGTTACTATAGAGACGTGTTTATAAATGCGCTTTCCTCTTTTTATGATTCCCAATCTGCCCTTTTCCTCTCCCCCTCCCCTCTTGCTTTTCTCTGCCAGCATTTCCTGCCCTGCAAGGTGCCTATTCTTTCCTTTGCTTTTTTCTTCCCTCTTTTTGCTGCATTCCATTTTGGGGTTTAATTATCTGTTTTTTTTTGTTGTTTTTTTTATCCATCTCCATGCTATTTTTTTGCCCTCTCAGTTCATTTCATCATTAGTTAGTGCATGTTTTTCATAAGTTGTCATCATCACTAGAATCTCGCCCCATACTTCCCAGCGAGACAGATCAGCCTCTATGACACATTTGATTGGTTGTGCAGCTCTCCGAGTCTTTCACTGCAGAGATCTCTTTGGTCCCACCTCAATTAAACATCTGCATCAAATGACTAATAATCCAAGATGTTTACCATGCAAGCTGTCTTTCTGTACCGACACAGGTGTCTTGAAAAAAAGAGCATGCTGTATGCGAAAGATGCTGGAGGGTGATTACAAATGCTTGGTAGAAAATAGTTGAAATTAAAATGAAATGTTCTCACAAAATTCCAAAAAACTACCTCAAACAGTCAAGCGAATATTATTTAGAATGTGCATTTAAAATGTAACTAAATATGTTTGGAATAAAAGGTTTCCCTCAGCCCAAGGTAGCTAGGATAGGCACGTCCTGCAACCCTACATAAAATAAATGGTTAAAGAAAATGGATGGATGGATGGATAGATGGATGGATGGATGCGTGGTGACATTTGACACAGGAGTCCACACTGTAAATACTTTTAACTGTGTGTAAATACTATACTGACAAATATCTGCATATTCACAAAGCACCCTAAAAATACTCCTTACAACAAGTCTTGAAAATAATCAGATTACAAAATTATTTGTTAATGTAATTACTTTTTAGTCAAAAAGTAGTATTACATATTACATTTTAAATTTGTGCAATCAGATTACAGTTACTGAAATTCATTTGAGGTAATTACTAGGCTTGGGATTGATGCATTTTTCACCCATTGATAATCAGAAGAGATTTGCAGATTGATTATCAATATATATCAGGATTTTTATCAGATATAAACACACACATGACAATGCTCAGCGTCAAAATTCTGAAGTGCCAAGGAGCTCAACTTGCATAGTTTTCCAATAAATTTGACCCAAATCATTATCAAAAAACAAATATTCTCTGACCATTGCTGTATATGTATCATTCATTTAGCCAACACAATGTACACTATATTGCCAAAAGTATTCACTCATCTGCCTTTAGACGCATATGAACTTAAGTGACATCCCATTCTTAATCCATAGGGTTTAATATGACGTCGGCCCACCCTTTGCAGCTATAACAGCTTCAACTCTTCTGGGAAGGCTTTCCACAAGGTTTAGGAGTGTGTTTATGGGAATTTTTGACCATTCTTCCAGAAGCGCATTTCTGAGGTCAGACACTGATGTTGGACGAGAAGGCCTGGCTTGCAGTCTTCGCTCTAATTCATCCCAAAGGTGCTCTATCGGGTTGAGGTCAGGACTCTGTGCAGGCCAGTCAAGTTCTTCCACACCAAACTCGCTCATCCATGTCTTTATGGACCTTGCTTTGTGCACTGGTGCGCAGTCATGTTGGAACAGGAAGGGGCCATCCCCAAACTGTTCCCACAAAGTTGGGAGCATGGAATTGTCCAAAATCTCTTGGTATGCTGAAGCATTCAGAGTTCCTTTCACTGGAACTAAGGGGCCAAGCCCAGCTCCTGAAAAACAACCCCACACCATAATCCCCCCTCCACCAAACTTTACAGTTGGCACAATGCAGTCAGACAAGTACCGTTCTCCTGGCAACCGCCAAACCCAGACTCGTCCATCAGATTGCCAGATGGAGAAGCGTGATTCGTCACTCCAGAGAACGCGTCTCCACTGCTCTAGAGTCCAGTGGCGGCGTGCTTTACACCACTGCATCCGACGCTTTGCATTACACTTGGTGATGTATGGCTTGGATGCAGCTGCTCAGCCATGGAAACCCATTCCATGAAGCTCTCTACGCACTGCTCTTGAGCTAATCAGAAGGCCACATGAACTTTGGAGGTCTGTAGCGATTGACTCTGCAGAAAGTTGGCGACCTCTGCGCACTATGCGCCTCAGCATCCGCTGACCCCGCTCTGTCATTTTACGTGGCCTACCACTTCGTGGCTGAGTTGCTGTCATTCCCAATCGTTTCCACTTTGTTATAATACCACTGACAGTTGACTGTGGAATATTTAGTAGCGAGGAAATTTCACGACTGGACTTGTTGCACAGGTGGCATCCTATCACAGTACCACGCTGGAATTCACTGAGCTCCTGAGAGCGGCCCATTCTTTCACAAATGTTTGTAGAAGCAGTCTGCATGCCTAGGTGCTTCATTTTATACACCTGTGGCCATGGAAGCAATTGGAACACCTGAATTCAATTATTTGGATGGGTGAGCGAATACTTTTGGCAATGTAGTGTATTTTAAATTACAAGTATTTGACAGCTTGAAGGAGAGCCCTATTCAAGGGTACATAAAGAGAAATTACATAATAAACATCACCATTTCTAATTGTTCAGTTTGCGCAGTTACACTGCAAACTCAACAACACTTTGTTAATTCTTGAAGAAATACAAAAACCTTTGTAACTTTGGACTGCCATCAGCTGCACCGCATCAGCTCGTCCTGTGTCTGTGATTGTGAACGCGACTGGCTTCAGTAAATGATATATCACCCTCTTGTGGTCTCCCAATGCTATTACAGCAGACTGTTAAACAGAGGCCAACTGAGTGAATTGGAAAGCATGCAAAATAGGCATCTAATTTAAATGTTGGCTAATTTGAATGTATTGATAAAATATTGTGGCGATCAATAATCAATATATCTATATTTTATGACATACCTAGTAATTACTTTTAAGCACATTACTTGGGTTCCAGATATTTCTAAAATAATATTATGTAGAATACATTTAAAACTTGAATTATGTGCATACTGCATATGTCTGTTTGCCTTTCTGTAACAGCTATAGTAACAATAGTCAATGTCAGTTTATTTATAAAGCATACTAAAAACAACGACAGTTGACCAATGTGCCATACAACAACAGTAGCAATATAAAAATATAAAAATATAAAAATGTCACTAATAAGTCACTGTTGAAACTAGTGGTTTTGAGTGTATTACTATAAACAAGGATGAAATATAATATTTTTAATTCATTAAGAGGACAAACTAAAGCTGTTTTGTGAAACATGTTTTAGAAGTAAAGTAATTAGTTATGTGAATACTTTTTCCATGAAGTAATAAGCACTTTATTCCTATTACAATTTTTTAGAAAAGTAATAAGTAATTTTTTGTGGATTACTTGAGAACTGCTTATGCTTCATGCGCTATGCATTTCAGGTCTTCTGAAGCAATATAAATGCTTTCTGTGATAACATACCATAATCTAAATAATTACTCACTGATAATCTTCTCTTCCGCCATGGCACAAGATTTTCAGTGAATAATGACTTAAATCATACAGAAACAAAACAAAATCATACACGTTTGCAATGGCATGAGGTTGAGTAAGTGATCACAGAATTTTCATTTTTGGGTGAATTAAAGATGCTATTCTTCTACTGTTGTGTTTAACAACCGTGGAAACACGCACTAATGCAGCTCTTCTGCTCGGTGTCGGTCTTAACACTATCTTTGATGTGCTGGGTTTTTGAAAGAAGGTGCATGGCTAATATAATGGTTCAGTCTCGTGGAAGTTAGAACGGCTTAAATCGCTTACAGCACCTTTAATCCTTTAAAGGTGCCAAGCTACGACACATCAAGCTATGACAAAAGCAGTAAATGGTATATTAGGAGTTAAACCCAAGTGTCATCAGCTTGATTTAAGAACAGCAAACCCTTAATGTACAGTTCTGCTGTGATGTTTTTACAGGAGTATAATGCTGCTAAATAGTTACACATGAATTAGGTAGAGATGAACAATTCCCAAATTAACTAGCAAGGAATTAAATGTAATTGTCTTTGACTTTGGAATAAGGAGGACATTTTAGCCAGTAAATAAGAAGCTCAGAGTCAGAAATAAGCTCAGAAAGCCACTGTCTATATAGCACTGGAGCTAATGAACTAGTTTTGCCCCATTATGCAAGAACATTTAATTTGTGCTAATAGCACTGTTATTTTGTGCCTAAGCACTTTTTGAAAGTGCATTACAATTAGGTCTTATTATGACTCAAGCAAAGTCGATGATGAATTTGTACAAATCACACCAGTACTATTCAAAGACAAAGTAGGGAACAAATTAATGACTGCATCAGACTTAACACCCTCGAAGATTATTATTATTTTTTACATGGTAAAATCAATTCAGCCAGGCTAATTTACATGAAGGATTCAAACCAGCAAGGGTTGCATTGTGCAAATGTCATATGAGGCTATTCAAGCTAAAAGACTGATTTGAGTGCCATGACGTGCTCTATTGCTGAAATGTGTTTTGACGGTTGTAATGGTTTGCTTTGTACAGCAAGGCACCTACATTTCAAATGGTGAAATTGTTGGAGGTAATGTGACATTCGTTCAAAACCTATTGGGTCATTGTTGCTATGCAGTAGCTTTTAAACTCCCACTTTTTTGCACTGTCCCAATCTGCATGCGACAGAGGGTGGAAAACCAATTTGGACGCAGAGCAAAACACATTCACTCACCTTCTGTCATCCTTCTGTTCCTCTCATGGCGTGTCGTTTTCCGCACACTGTTCCCTGGGTGTTCAGATCCAGGGATGGGAACACTCATGTGATGTCACAGACACAGGAGAGAGGGATGATGGGACACAGAAACGTGACATTGAGGATGCAAAGCTGGTTATCTCCTGCTGTGTTCCAGCACCGCTTAATCTAGCACCTTGAATAGGGCCAAGGCTTTTTGTAAGAGCATCACTTGAGACCAGAATTCAAGTCATCTATCTATCTATCTATCTATCTATCTATCTATCTACTATCTGTCCATCCATCCGTTACTTGATGTTTTGTTAAATTTAAGTGTAGTTTCTTTTCTACGTGCGTTGTTGTTTTCTAAGTTGTTGTTATATATCAGCTAGCACAGATGACTCAATGTTGCACACCTTGACTTTGGGATAAGCATCGGGACAAACAACATCATTCTACTGCTGTGCCAGAGATTTAATTTAAAAATGTGAACTTTTCCTTTAAATAGAGAGCTGTGTGACAGCAGTGCATGGACAACAAAACTCTTAGTGTAAGTGTAGGAAGAATCTGTTGGCAACATCTGAAACTTATGTAATGCTACCAAGAACAAACATTATGTTATACCTGGCATTAACTTAGCTTGGTGAAGACCATTCTTAAAGGGGTAGTTCACCCAAAAATAAAAATTCTGTCATAATTTACTCCAAACCTGTTGAACACAAAAGGAGATATTAGACAGAATGTTAGCCTCAGTCACCATTCACTTTCATTGCATCTTTTTTCTATACAATGAAAGTTAATGGTGACTAAAGGTGCAGTCACACATACCTTCTCACAGCAAAATTCTACAGGCAAAGATGGCATGGGAGGACATTGAGCACGTGTGAAACCAGCAAAAACATAATTGTCAAGCGGCTTTCTTTATTGCTGCACTTTATACTCATTGAGACTTTAGCTAAAAAGAAACTCATGGCTAAAATGATATCCTTGTCCATTGTGAATATTCAGTGTAGCTGTGCAGGAAGCATCGCCCACACAGAGGTCACTGCCAAACCAAGCGTCTTCCTATGGACCCTTTTCATACGTCCACGTTTGAGAAAAAATTGGATTGGATAAACGCATCTATGGCCGCTACTGAGGTGTATGTGTTTTCACAGTCCTTAAAAGTTTTGCCTGCATTTACGTTTGGAGACATTGACTGCATCGTCCATCAACGGTTAAATCTAGACTCAACAAAGGTTACAAGTTGTATTTCTAGGGTTATCTGCACGAATACAAGAGGTTGTGCGTTATATCAGCAGGCACATATTTATGTATTAAAGGAACAATCTACAAATCTGTAGCCATAAATTGTAAAAATGCAAAAAACAGGGCACAGTTAACAAATCTGTGAGTTGTACATGGTGAAACTAATATCTGATGGGGGATGATGCAGGATGTCAAGTAGAGAGAGTAGAGAGATACATGTCCCTCTCCATCCAACTTCTAACCCTGTCAAACACACACTCTTGTGTTGGTTGTGATGTGTATACATTTCAATGAATCTGTGACAGTACAGCTCAGATTTAAAAGCGTTTCAGAATTCCACCTGTGAGCGACTGCTGTAAGTCCTCATCTTGAAAATACTGTCCACATACAAAAGTGCTTCCTCGTTTAATAACAAAGTTATCTTCTTTGAGTTTAATTGCCTGAACCCACTGTTGGGCCTCATGTATTCAGATAGAAGACAAAGGCAGGCCTAACACAGTCGTAAACACCTAACTCAAGCCCCCACATTCCAAGTCATAAATTATATTGATAAAATTTGCGCCAAAATCAAACAAAGGGAGTCCAAAACAGACTACAAATCCCATGAAGCCTTGCTCACTAAAGGATCGAACTTTCAACTCCTATTGGATGAGGCACACAACAGAACGCACCTCAAACCATGACATCATCAGGAGTTGAAATACCTCTGAAATGCTTCCGGGATTTGCTTCCAGCAACTTTGTTTGCAGTGCGTAGACGCAGCTCATCGCTGCTCTCAGGTGCAACCTCATGGCACAAGGAAGTAACGTCCGACTTGAAACTGTGGCCATACAATCTCCATCTCGCTGGACGAGTTGAGATTACTCTGTGTTCAACCGAACACTCTAACGGATCTGAAGGAGACCGCCGAGCAATCCGCAACTTCATCCGTTTGCCTGCAGAAGTGAAGAGATTAAAGATTTCTCTTCTATCTTCAATCAAGTCGACATTTCTGAGTTCTCCGCCAGCCCGCCGAGAATCAACAGCCATGCCCGCCAACAGAGCGAGGAAACGGCCTCCCGTCATCACCCGAGCCTCAAGGAACCGGGTCAGAATTAAAGGACGGATGAACACACATTCTGTCTTCATGCGATTCAAGTAAGAGGTTTACGTCTGGGCAGAGATAGAATATTATAGTGTGTTATTCTTGTGTTTCAAGGTTTTGGCTTGTACAGTTTACGGACCGCCATGTCCGCTCATTATTAATACTCAGGGTATTAATTGTCACGAATTTGATTTGCTGTACCAACCAAATTGGACTGTTGTGCATTTTCGCCATCGCGGGTGAAACCGGCAAACTGAGTTATCCATTAAAAAGTCAAAGAACGCGGAACTTTTACGAGCCGTCCACCGCGTCTCTGAGTGATAAACTAACAGCTGCTTTCTCTTCCATGATCGCGAAATCGGCTTTAGGGCCGTCACTTAATTCTCTCTCTCTCTCTCGTACTAACCACACACACACACACACACACACACCTTATGTGTTATAGGATTATTTTTATTTCCATATCTAAACATATCACTGTTTAGTTTGTAGTTGTAAGTCGGAAGTTTATTGACTGCATTGTATTAATTATTAATTGATATTACTGCATAAATATACTTTGTTTATATTACAAAGAGAAGTGTTTTGGTTTGTTTTGCATACGCCTGTGTCATACTGATGGGATGTCAGTGCTCGGATTCAAGCCTTCATTCATTGTTTTTTTTCCCGAAAATCGATATTCTTCGGATGTCGATTTTCCTAAGAAAACAATCTAATATTGGTTATTAGTCCCTGATTTCAGGGTGGTGCCCCGTCAATGTTAATCCTTATTAATATTCTATTGATTTTTGATAATTGATAATTATCTTTGATGATTGTTGAATTTGAATGATCAATAAGCTAGTGTTAATTTTAATTAATGTTTCATCAATGTTAACAATTAATGATTATCTTTGATAATTGTTGATTTAAAGGATTAAAAAAGCTAATGTTGATTCTCGTCAATGTTCTGTTGATTTTATTAATTAATAATTATCTTTGATAATTATTAATTATTGCTAATAACCAAACTTGCTCCTAAACATAGCACACTACATTTACTGGAGCCCCATATGAGGTTTTAATGAGTTAGATTCAATTAATTAATTTAAATATGAATTAATAACTAAATAAATAATTATTAATTATTTCTGATAGTAACACTGATCTAAACAACCAGTAAAGCCCTACACCACCTAGCCCGTAAAAAGTTCAGCATCTTTTGGAAATTCGTGGAAACAAAAATTTCAGATGTTTTCTTTTAGAATTTGTGCAAATAGGAACATTGTAGTGGAACTGGTTATTGCTGTTCTTCCTGATTGCTGCTATAGTTTACCCAACTATGACAAATTCCGCTTCGCGCATGCGTAAGTGTGAAAAGTGTCCATTGGTCAACATGGTGATTTTGCCAAAGTACCCCAAACTTGAACTCCAACATGAAATCTGCGATAGGAAATTCTTCGCCACCGGAACTTGCATGGATTCCCATTGAGATTATTGTATTTCTCCCACAGAATGCTGTGAGAAGGTATGTGTGACCACGCCTTCAGGCTAACGTTCTTCCTAATATCTAATTTAGTGTTCCACACAAGAAGAAAGTCATACAAGAGAGAGGTGAGAGAATTTTCATTTTTCAGATTTGTTCCTTTAACACTTTTAAGGTGGACAGCATGTTCTGTTTTCAGTGCCATGATGCAGACATTTTAAAAAAGCACATCTGTCTAATTAAAGTCCTGATGGAGAGACTGGAGAGCATGTTTATTTCAAATTTTGTCATGACATGGTGTTATGACAGGAATTTGTCTAAGTGCTTTATTACACTAAGTGTCAGATATTCCAAAAATTGCCACCAAGCTCAAACATTTTCTGTCACAGTTATGGAAATTTCAATACCTGGGATTTGTGCCAATTAATATTTTTTAGATTATTTTGTATTTTTATACTATATTAGTATTTTGCCCAGTTTTAGTCATATTAGTTCTGACTTCCTGTCATTGTCTCTCTTTAATTGAAGCCAATAATTGTTTGCACTAACTTTGCACCAGGAAAATCCATTGTTACAATACCGAATCCCTTGTTTTGAAAAATGTAGCCTGTCAGATATTCATGTAGGCGTGGGTTTATGAGCTTGGCCAGGGCATTGGGGTGTGCCAGGATGCTGGCACCACTGCTGTAGGTTAGGAACATACGGCCTTTGTTACTAACTGCAGCTGCCTCCAGATGGTTGTAGACACTTCTCCATTTCTTCTCCACATCCTCTGACTGCAGAGAGGACACCTGGGGCGAGAATAAGTGAGGCTTTTATCAGTTCCATTTAATAATGTGGTAAGGGATCACAAACATTCTCTGATGGACTTTCAAAGACAGCTGACTATGAAGATTAATTGGACTCTGGAAGCTAAATATAAAGAGTCTCAAAAGTGTATTCTTAGGAACCCTGTCAAATGATTCAAATGACTGTTTTGTTATTTCAGATAACCCCTTTCCTGGATGTTTCTTTCAACAATTGGCATTGTTATGTCCCAGTAACACACACACACACACACACACACACACACACACACAGATATATATATATATTATATATATATTTGTGGGTGATTTCCAGCCATTTTGTCAAATTATTCAAAAAGTAGCAACATGAACAAAATCTTATATCACAATATGAATACTTTTAAATCACGATAACGATATGTATAATGATTTAGTCAAATTCTTTCTGGAAAATCAATAAAAATTGGTTTAAATTAAATACTCATATTTTAGTATCGGTATAAATGAGTGTGATTATTATATCTATCTATCTATCTATCTATCTATCTATCTATCTATCTATATATATATATATATATATATATATATATATATATATATATATATATTTTTTTTTTTTTTTTTTTGTGTGGGTGTGTATACTCATGTGTGACCACAGGAATGTTTGTTGAGGGTCAGGGCGGGGTTGGGGATTGGGAGGGGTAATAGTGGGGGTTAAATGTTGATTCTATGTATATATTTTGCTTTTCTGTATGAATCAATAAAAAATGTTAATCACAAAATAATCATATTTTAAAGGCAATTTTTTGGGAGAATCCAGTCAATTAATTAAATAATTCATGAATCGATATTATAATTCGAACATAATTTTTGTAAGAGTGATGATGTATAGTTTAAAACCCCTTTATTTTGGTACATAACACATTTAGTTTGAGATGTTTGACTTTCTCCATAGCACTTTCTCCAAAAATGTTTTGTGGTCTGCAGCATGTTATCGAATGAAGCCGGGTAGTGCGAGTGATCTAGCTCTGCGCTCTCCTGTTTCAGGAGCACAGATATCGGGAAGCCTGCTGGACTCGCATACAATTGCATACTCCAGATATAGCACTCGCAACACGGTCATGTGAAACATGTAACGAGTATTTGCTGAGATGAGACAGGAGACACTGGATCTAAGTGCAGGCTTTTAATGAAGATGATGATAGTAATACAAATATACGTGAACTCATGAAACAACAAACAAGAACTGTACTCGTGTAGCAACAAACAAGAACTGACAAAGAGGGAACAAAACTAGAGGGTATTTATACAAGCAGGTGTAAATGAGGGAATGTAGAACAGGTGAGGATGATGGGGAACAGATGGCTGTGATGAGGGCAGTGCACCGTGGGAAATGTAGTTCATGGAAAACAGAGGGCAGA
The DNA here is from genome assembly GCF_019703515.2 of Myxocyprinus asiaticus. Classification (NCBI taxonomy): domain Eukaryota; kingdom Metazoa; phylum Chordata; class Actinopteri; order Cypriniformes; family Catostomidae; genus Myxocyprinus; species Myxocyprinus asiaticus. The sequence continues at coordinate 35,941,700 of NC_059377.1, read as the reverse complement.
AGACAAAAACTATATCAAAATAAGAGTCCTTGGAAACATAATGGTGACACACTGTGATCAGGATGTTCAGGAGTAATTGGTGGATGATCAGGAGGGTGGGGAGGAGTCTGGGGATGAACAGGAGGCCTGGGAAGCGGCCACAGGGCAGGGGTAGGATCGGAAGGCCTAGGAGGCAGCCACAGAGCAGGGATAGGATCGGGAGGTCTGGGAGGCGGCCACAGAGCAGGGACAGGGCCAGGAGGACTGGGAGGAGGCCACAGAACAGGGACAGGGTCAGGCGGCCTGGCTGCAGGAGGTGGAGACTTAGAAGGCAGATCCAGAGGCAGAGCAGCAGGAGTGGGGACTTGAGATCCCGATGGCAGGGCTGGAGATAGGTCCGGAGATGGGGCGGCCAGAGCTGTTGGAGGAGGAGTCTCAGGGGGTGAGGGCGGAGCCAAGGGAGGCTCGACGAAGGTGGGCGGAGCCAAGGGAGGTTCGACGAAGGCGGGCGGGGCATGGAAGGTGGCGCCGTGAGAGACTTGAGGGGCAGAGCCATGGAAGGAGGAGACTTGAGTGGCTCGAGGGGCAGAACTGGGGATTCTAGTGCCCGGAGAGCAGCCTAAGGCTCGAAGGACCATGGTGGAGCCAGAGGCTCGGAGGACCAAGGCGGAGCTGGGGGATCGGAGGACTGAAGTGGAGTCGGTGGGACTGAGGACCAAGGCAGAGCTGTAGGGAGGGAGGTCTCTGGTGGAGCCGAAGGAACGTAGAGCCGAGGCGTAGCCGGAGGATCAGAGAGGCAAGGTGGAGCTGGAGGGATGAGGGACCCCGGTGACGGCGATAGGCTGATGGTCCACGGTGGAGATGAGGGGATGTAGAGCCGAGGTGATGATGAGGGATCGGAGGGCCAAGGCGGAGTCCAGGTCTCGGAGGGCCAAGGCAGAGTCGGAGGGTTGACAGATACCCTTGTCTGGGAAGTCACTGGGGCCGATCGTTGAGCCGGTGACTTGAGGGGAACCGGCTGATCAGAAGGAGGAGGAGGAGCTAATGTTCTGGGTGGAGGCAACGGAGGAGAAGGGGCCATCATGCTGGACGGAAAAGCGAGTCTATGATGCTGGATGGAACCAGCGGAGGGGGAAGGGTAAACAGAGTGGGCACATGGGCGGGAATTAACTCCATGCCTATTAGCACAGTGAGAGCTGACTCTGGGATGGACAAGGCTTCAGGCATCAGCTCTGGGATGGTCGAGGCTACAGGCATCGGCTCTGGGATGGTCGAGGCTACAGGCATGGGTGCTGGCTCTTTAACCGTGGCAGGCGTGGGTGCTGGCTCATTGGCCGTGGCAGGCGTGCGCGCTGGTTTGTTGGCCGTGGCAGTCGTGGGCACTGGATCGTTGGCCCTGGCAGGTGTGGGCACTGGATCGTTGGCCATGGCAGGCTTGGACGAAGGAGCCGTGGAAGACTTGGACGAAGGGGCCATGGAAGACTTGGACGAAGGGGCCGTGGAAGGCTTGGAGCAAGGAGCCGTGGTAGACTTGGAGCAAGGGGTCATGGAATCTTGGAGCAAGGGGTCGTGGAAGGCTTGGAGCAAGGGGCCGTGGAAGGCTGTGGGGCATTTACTGTGGGAGGTGATCCAATGTCTTCATCCGCCTTACCTACAGTGAAAGGGGAGTCACAAAGTTGCAGAGCCACCTCCACGTAGTCTCACAATGTCCAGTGAGGATCCGCCGGAGGCATCTGTGCCTGTAGTGCACTATTTAGACTGACCCTGAAGAAAATCACCAGAGCACGGCCATCATAGTGCACCACGTTAGCCAGTTCTAAAAACTCACAGATGTGATCCTCAACTGGATGGTCCCCTAGCTTGAAAGAAGAATTCTGACAGCCGCTAGATCCATGTAGGTCAGTTCTTCTGTAGCGAGTAGTTGCTGAGATGAGACAGGAGATACTGGATCTAAGTGCAGTCTTTCAATGAAGATGATGATGATAGTAATACAAATAAACGTGAACTCAGGACACAACAAACAAGAACTGAACTCATGTAGCAACAAACAAGAACAGACAAAGAAGGAACAAAACTTGAGGATATTTATACAAGCAGGAGTAAATGAGGGTATGGAGAACAGGTGAGGATGATGGGGAACAGATGGCTGTGATGAGGGCAGTGCACCGTGGGAAATTAAGTTCATGGAAAACAGAGGGCAGAAGACAAAAACTATATCAAAATAAGAGTCCTTGGAAACATAACGATGACACACTGTGACAAAACACAGATGCGTGTCAGATGAGAAGCATATTTAGAAGTTATGAAGTGCTGAACTCAACATGAATCTTACTGAATTTGCTGAAATTTTAAATCCTGGAAAAACCATGTTATGTATCTTCAATTCTCTCAGTCTCACATGAAGCCTTGCCCACTGATAGACACGCACTCGCCATGCACATGGATATTTACATATCGCAAAATAAACAATATAGCAAAATCTCTAGCAATTGACACTTTATATCATCACCACAATATATATTGTCATATCGTCCAGCCCTAGCAAATAGTGTGAAAAAATTATTTAATTGTGAGTGTATTTAGGTTACATGAAATGTTAGCTGTGAAATTAGTCTTAACAAGGCAAATTTGTCATTTTTAACACTGTTTTAAATGTAAGTTTCACCTTAGAATGTTATTACATTAAATACATAATGTGAGATTTGGTTATGTTTGCATGTTGTCCCGTAATAGCTGAAACATGATGTATTTTGGCCAAAATGAAGACATCCCATACAGGATGACTATTGTCCCATATTTAAGCAGTGCGAAGTGGGCAGCCATGGTGGGAATGACATTTATTTTTCCAGAAAAATGACGGTTTTGAAAAAAATAACAAAATTCTCATGTAATGCATGTACTGTATATCCAATTATGGACATTGTTAGTAGAAAATGTGAAAACTGTTTTTTTCCAAAAGTGTTTTAAGTCCACAGGGCCAAAAGTTACCAGATTTCATAAATCCATCAGAACCTGAAGTACAGAAGACTTTCTTGAATATCTGTCCTTACCTGCCAGTCATCTGCAATGTCCAACGAGTTGTAGCGCATTCCCAGCTCAGGGCCTGTAAAGTCTTGCAGCACAATCAACTTTCCTCGTGCCTCTCCCATAGTGGGCATCTCACGGCTGTGCCACAGCAGGTCCCAATGTGCATACTCGTTAATGTAGCGCACTACTGCCCCATAGATATCGTTTGTGTCACTCAACTCTTCCTTAAGTCTCATCAACACCGTTTCAGTAGGATAATCCTTTAGGAAAGCCACAACGTCCATCAATACATCCCCAAAATGAGCATACTGATACGAGATTCCGTGGTGGATGGTCAACTTGCCTCTCACATGACGGACACGAATATCCAGAAAGCGAATTCCAGCATGCAGTTGTAGGGCGAGGTACCAGGAGTTACACTCAGCCAGTGTGCCACCGTACAGAGCCATGGTGTTGTGGGTGCCAGGCATTGTCACGTCTGACAGAGAGTAGATGTCAGGGATGGTGGCCATCCAAGATGGGTTTAGGATCTCAGGAGTGGAGGTGTCATCATAGTCAGGGGTCTGGATTGCCCCATGTCCCGGGCAGGCCACACTATGGGGGGAATTCACTAAGTATGAATTGTGAAATTATTTGCATGCACTTTCTGAGTTTTCTCAGATTTTCTAAGGGGATTGTTCACCCAAAAATTTTAATTCTTTTAACACCCTTATGCCATCCCAGATGTGTGTGACTTTCTTTCTTCTGTTCAACACAAACAAAGATTTTTAGAAGAATATCTCAGCTCTGTAGGTCCATACAATGCAAGTGAATTTTGATCAGGCCTTTGAAGCTCCAAAAGGAAGAAAAGTCAGCATAAAAGTAATCCATACGACTCCAGTGGTTTAATCAATGTCTTCTTAAGCGATCCAGTTGGTTTTGAGTGAACTCCTTTTTCACTGTACATCTTGCCATTACAGTCTCTAGGCACGACCATGATTTCAAGCTCGATTACACTTCCAAGTGCTTGACGCAGGCATGCAGCGCTAGATGCCGCTATAAGAAGTGTAATCAAACTTGAAATCATGATCGCCAAGGAGACTGCTGTCACGATGCACAGTGAAAAAGGAGTTACATTTTGATCTGCTCTCACCCAAAACCAATTGGATCGCTAAAGAAGACATTGATTAAACCACTGGAGTCTGATGGATTATGTTTATGCTGACTTTGCCTGCTTTTTAGAGCTTCAAAGGCCTGATCACCATTCACTTGCATTGTATGGACCTGTAGAGCTAAGATATTCTTCTAAAAATCTTCGATTGTGTTCTGCAGAAGAAAGTCATACACATCTTAGATGGCATGAGGGTGAGTAAATAATATGAAAATTTTCATTTTTGGGTGAACTAACACTTTAAGGAATAATGCAAATCAGGTAACTGCGCAAACATGTCAAAAAATTTTTTGCTGAACACAATTTGCATGGCGCAAATTCCAGATCTTGCAAGTCAGTAATATTTCAATATTTTCGTCAGGCAAATAGCACTGTCTTTTTTGACTTAACGGCAATGTATACTTCGGTTTACCATGTGTGCGATGCAAATTTCATCATCAACACATTACGCGTGTACTGTTTGGTAGAAGTCCACTGGTATTGGATTTTGCAGATACCGATAACTAAGGTGGTGGAAAAAGCCAGTAACCGATTAATTGGCCGATAGTTTTTAAAATGCATTTATTGAATGTGTTTTCTTTCTAATAAAATGTTCTTAAACTTTCCTTACTGTGAAGTGTAAGGAAAGTCCAAATGTAATAAAATCTCAGATGCATTTTATTGTGCAACCAAAATTAAGATTTAGGACATAACGTTGGACTTTTAAACATAAACAAGACAGAAATACAACAGGGACTCTTATTTTTAAATGTTTTCACTCCAGCTGTGCACACAAACAGATGGGAAACGTAATATGCACTTTTACTATAATCTACTATGAGGTATTGCAATATAAACACTTTAAAGTAAACAATGACTTTTAACAAATAAGCATTAATTCTCAACAGGTGAAAATAAGCTATCGCTTGTCATAAATGTTCAATAATCCGGTATTATTCAAACTGATTTATTTCCCTTTTCTCTATGGACACTGTCTATCAAAATCAAAATGGTTATATAAATAAACATTAAATAATGTCCATGCTTCGTGTGTCTCTTTTCTATAAAGTCATCTCGTATTTACAGTATAATCATGCATTGAACAGTGACAAGAGCTCCGTTACAAAGCACTACATATAAGCATTCACCAGATGAAGTTTTTGTATTTATAGCCTATATATTCATAAGATGAATGGGTTTTATATGCATTTAAAGTTTTACTATGCATGCCCTTGCTTCAGTTTAAACACTTGATGATTATCTAATCAAAATAATAAAATATGCATTAAAGTGAGGATATTAATAAGGATGCATATTGTCAATTACCAAACAGAGATCCGATTAGCATCAGACAAAGTATGGCTGTTCATGGAAAGCCTTATCTGTCCAGCAACAAGATACAAAAAGGTTACAGTGAAAACACTCAGGCACGCTTATCTATAATGGATGAATATAATGATATTAAATAATTGGTTAATTTATTCATGCTAACACCAGGCAAACAAAGAGAAATGGATACATTTGGTCAGTTTGAGATAAATGTTTTTAAAAAATGGATAACAGACTTTCTTCTCAGTAGAATGGATTTTCTTTTACTATAAATGAAATGAGAAAGAACTGCAATTTGTTATGTAATACACTGTGAAAGAGGTTGTACAATTATGGTTATTAGGAAGCTTACCCCAGCAAAATGCCCATTACCATTAGCTGCACAATGTGTCCTGTGATGCCTTCCATAATGAGCCCTTCAAATGGGTCCTTTACTGTAAAGATAATGATTATGATAATTAAATTATAATTCCAATGACAATGATAATACTTTTTTTGGTATGACATCATAAATATCAGACATTTGATAGTTATTTCATGGCTGTGTATTTTCAGGTAGTTGACACATAATGTGTCCATAGGCTTTCTTTTAATTAACATCAAGATTTCAAGTTTATATTTATATGACTGTAAAAGGAAAAGTGTATACAGTACGTTACACTGCTCACCACTTCAAGTTTTTCACCTTTTTATTCACTTTATTATTTTTTTTTTCACTAGTTAATTTTTAATTGCCCTGCAGTTTGTGATAAATGAATTTTTAAAAGTTCAAATATTCCATGTAGTTTCTCAATGACTTCATAAAAGCTGCATTCATAAGCATTATAAAAGAATTAGCAACATTCAGTTTAAAATAGTTTTAGATGAGTATAGCATGTCACACTTTAGGACGTGTCGACCCTTGTTTGCTGAATTATCTGCCATACAAAATGGCAAAATAAAAAGCCTTCAAACAAACTATGCTGGTACACACAATTTGATATGCAAATTAATATTAACCGCCACTGGAGAAGTGGCCTAGCACAAGATTTCCTACCTAGTTTATTGGGTTTGCCAGTAAAACTGAAGAGTGACTTCACACACAGAACCTACCAGGCAGAGTCAGGTTAGCCGTGAAGCCTGCTGCTGTTTTTGTGCCTTTTTTTTCTTTTTTCAGTAAGTACACAGATGTGGCTTGAACTTGTTGGAGGCACCAATACAAGCTGACCCTTTTGTTTGAGGGGTCATTGTACCTATTAGTAGTGTACAGTAAAAAGCTGACTCATTGAGAGGGGACAAATAGTCCAAACTGAACTCATTTGCCCCATGGACCACACCAAAATGTAGTTGTGTAATGTATTTATATTTATACAGTTGATTATTTATATGCATTTACATGAAATGCATTACTTGTATTTGTGTACTTTTAAGCAATATATAAAATGAATAGTGCCGCCTCAAAATTCTCATTCAATGAACCACGTTTGAAGCTATAAAATGACACTAAATGCGTACACTAGTCAATGGTTCTCCCCACACTACTGAAAATTTCTTGTGTGTTTTTCAATGTTTATATCTGTTTATTAATTAGACAAACAAATATAAAAGAGTAAAAATAGAGATGTCAGCTCTATTTAGAATGAAAATAGAAAGTAAAATATTACCATGCTGGTGTAAATATATTTAGCATAAGATTCATTATCTCCCAGAGTAAACAATTAGGTTTACAGTAAATAAACATGAGCCTGAACTGCCATGATAGACATGGCCAAAGATTTTTCCAGGGTTTATGGGAAAATATAAGTTTACTTCTTCTGGTACTTCTTCTAACTACTGTTCTTTTTCCCAGGGGTGAATAAAAAAGGTTAAAACTCTTGAAAATGTTTTCTGTTTTCAGCTACTGTAACATAAAAAAATAAAATAAAACAAACAAATAAAAAAAAAACAACAACAACAACAACAACAAAAAAAAAAAACATAAAAAATAAACCAAAGCAAACATCTTTGTTGTTGTGTGTAACCCACGTAATGCCAAAAACTTTTAATAAGTCAAACTTTGGCGAGCATGCATCCCATATTGTGCTTTACGGATTCTACAAAATAGCAAAAACAAAACAACCTTAGCTACTGCAGTTGTAATTTGAATATGGATGTATTGCTTTTTTTATCAAGGTTCTGCCAATAACCATGTAACTTGACTAGTTTGTTTGCTCAACCATCTAAGGATTGTGATCGATATCAAATTGTAATCATTTTAATTAGTGGCTTACTTCAAGAGTTAATTTGTTTATTAGTGTGTCCATGCAACAAAGAAAAACTCTTAATTGGTAACACTATGCAGATGGGTTCAGAAGTCCACTTGTGAAAATGCTCTTTATTTTTTTCTAGTTTAATAATAATAAAAAAATAAAAAAAAAACAATTACAAATGATATCTTTAGACAATACAAATTATTTTTGAGTGAAAAGTTGAATTTAGAATTTATATCAATTTCAGGTCACACTTTATATTAGGTTTCTTTAACTATTATGTACTAACATTAAAATACATACAATACATTGTATTTACTGTGTAACTACATCTTGTTCTGCAAAATTTTCACAAAATTCACATTTGCTGCTTCTGAGGTTGAGGTACGGGTATAAGTAAGGGTAGGGTCAGGGTTTGGGGTTAGAGTTAGGTTTTAGGGTAAGGATTGGGGTAGAGTAGGGTTAGGTAAAATTCAAAAACACGTAGGTACATAATAAGTACATTGTATCAAATGCTTAAGTACATAGTAGTTCATATAAAATGGGACCGAATTTCAGAATTTCTCGGTATTTAAAAAGTCCCCATTTTAATTTAATGACAGCATGCACTCGAGCTGGCATGGACTACACAAGTTGGCCAGAACCTGATGATCCATGTTATTCCAGCATGATTTTAGAATGTAGAAGGCTCCGCCCGAAACTAGGAAAATGCTGCCTCGGTAGGAAGAAAATAAGGTGCTTTTCAAACTGTTCTGAGACCAGTTTCCTTAAGAGTTCCATTCATTCTAAACAGCTGTCAGTTAAGCCATTAACTGATTATGCAGCAAGGTAGCAAGTCAGCTGCCTACATTTTCGGATGCAGCCCAAGGTAAAAGAGCTTCATGTGTGCTATAAGTAAATGTCTTATTCACTATGTACTGTATGTGAAATTGGTTTGATTCTGTATTTTTTGATTAAATACGATTGTTAATGTGGACATGCCATCCATGGTTGCTGGACTACTGTGTGTACAGTTATTTCTTCTTCCTAATATATTAACAAGTTCTTCATGTGCAAATAAATTACTAAAATTTGATGACTATGAAATCTGAAGAAACTGCTATCTACCATTTAAAATATAATATTATTATTTTAGTTTTGTGTGAAATTGAGTAAATATAGTGCTAAATAAGAGTTTTTTTATTTTTTATGTTTATGTTATTTACTATATTAAATTGTGTGATATATCAGCATTGTATCGGCCTATCAGCCACCCTGCTATCTGGATATCGGCATCGGCCATTAAAAAACTCATATCGGTCGACCACTAGTCTTAAAGGAATGATCCGGGCTCAATACAAGGTAAGCACAATCAACAGCATTTGTGGTATAATGTTGATTACCACAAAAAATTATTTTGACTCATCCCGCCTTTTCTTTAAAAAAAGCAAAAATCAAAGTTACTGTGAGACACTTACAATGGAAATGAATGGAGCCAATTTTTTGAGGGTTTAAAGGCAGAAATGTGAAGCTTATAATTTTATAAAAGCACTTGCATTAATTCGTCTGTTAAAACTCTTGTGTTATTTGAGCTGTAAGATTATTTAAAACAACATTTTTACAGTCGTTTTAGGGTTTGTTGACATTACATTGTCATGGCAACAAAGTTGTAAAATTAGCTATAACTTTACACTGAAAAAGTTAGTAAGTGATTTTATCATGCTAAAATCATGTTAACAAACATATTGTTTATATCTCGATATACTTTTGAAACATTGAGTGTTTAAATGTTTATAGATTGGCCCCATTCACTTCCATTGTAAGTGCCTCACTGTAACCCAGATTTGAGCTTTTTCTAAAGAAAAGGAAGGGCAAGTCAAAATGTATTTTTTGTGGTAATCAATGTTATGCCACAAATGCTTTCGATTGAGCTTAACTTGTATTGAACCTGGAATATTGCTTTAAACGTGCCCATTGAGCAGTTTAATTTAGCTACAGTATTTCCACAAAATGCTATTGAATTTTCTCAGAACAGAAAAGCAATATTCAAGCAGTTGAGTTTCAAAACTCATCAAATTCAGTTAAAAGTGCAACACTTGTAGCTGTAATAATGCCCAACATGACGTTATCTGTTCACCTTCCTGCCTCTTCTATTTCTCATCATGCTTTGGAGATCAGCCGGGTATTCTCAGTTCCCTGAGCCATATCATCTGAAATAAATAATAAACAAATTTAATAATAAAAAAGTGCCATGTTTCATGTGTGGCATTCATAAATAAGTTATTGGATGAGGCAAGTACTTAGTATAGCAAATCCTAACACACTGTTCCCTATCTGTCACTCACTCGAAGTTGTGTCGAAGTAGTGACACTAGGGGTCACCCTTTGGAGCCCCAAACACCTCTGATCTTTGAGAAAAGGCCAATGGGAATTGGCGAGTGGAATTTGCATGCCACTCCCCCGGACATACGGGTATAAAAGGAGCTGGCTCGCATCCACTCATTCAAATTTTTTCTTCGGAGCCGAGCAGTTGTGTTCAGCGAGCTGAATCCTCTGCCATTCCATTCACCTCTAAAAAAACTGTTGGAGTTTATGGCATATTACAGAGGCTTCTCCCCCTTGCGCACCGGTGGAGTGCAGAGAAATTCCCCTGGGTGCTTCGACAGTCTAAAAGAGTATATATTCTTGCAAAAGATTATATTTTCCCTACTAAAAGAGTGGCACTGACGGAGAGCGTCTTTTTAAAGATGTCTTTCCGTCTGTGTTTAATTCCTGGTTGCGGTCGTTACCTCTTTGCTTCCAATGTCCACGATTGCTGTCTTACGTGCTTGGGCGCTGCCCACGTGGAGACAGCGTTCATGGACAGGTCATGTTCTCACTGCGAGAGCATGACCATGGCAACGTTGCGGTCGCGGCTTTCCTTCATTAGAGGGAAAGCCACCCCAGCGGCTCCCCGCCTCGGTCCTTCTACCTACAGGTTTGAGGCCGCAACGGTTAGCACTGGGGGCGATTTGGGGACCCCAATGGGAGCTGCTCCGCCGGGTAACCCCCCATGGACCTCCCATTCCCCAGTACACTCGTTCGCCCCGGTTAAGTTCTGGGATGAGACCGCCGGCTCTTCTCAGGCCAAGTTCGCAATCTCATTCGGCGCTCGCGTAGTGGATGAGCACTCGATCGCAGCATCAGAGAGCGGGCTGGTCCAGTCTGACGCAGAGGACTCGATGGGCTCCCACCTTCGGGTGCGGTCGCCCAGTCGCAGACCGACGCGGAGCTGGCGGCCATGTTTGCCCGGGTGGCTACGAGTGTCAGGTTGGAGTGGAACCCTCCACTCCCTCCTGAACCCTCACAGCTTGATGATTGGTTCCTGGGCTCGGAGCACCTGAGCATGAGGAGCTCACGAGGTCGTGGCGGGCACCTTTCACTGCCCGGACCCGGTCTCTGAGCTCCTCCGCTCTCACTACCCTTGAAGATGGGTCTGCCAGGGGGTACTCGGCGATTCCCCAGGTGGATAAGGCGGTTGCAGTGCACCTGTGCCTGCAAAACACCGCCACCTGGCAGAACTGCCCGAGACACCCATCCAGCGCCTGTAGGTTTATGCTGTCTCTGGCAGCTAAGGCCTATGGTGCCGCTGGACAGGCCACCTCCGCCCTGCATGCCATGGCTCTCCTGCAGGTGCACCAAGCCAAGGTGCTAAGAGAACTGCACAAGAGTAGTTCTGACTCAGGATTGATGCAGGAGCTGCGCTCAGCGACCGATCTCGCCCTGCAGGTGATGAAAGTCACAACGCGGATTCTTGGACAAGCGATGTACACCCTGGTGGTCCAGGAGCACCACCTATGGCTCAACTTGGTCAAGATGAGGGAGGCTGACAAGGTACGGTTCCTTGATGTCCCCATCTCCCCGGTCTGCCTATTCAACGACACCGTCAAGAACTTTGCCCAGCAGTTCTCAGCGGTTAAGCAGACGGAGGTCATTCAGCATATCTGTCCCCCTGTGGCGATGACACCGTCTCCACGGCAGCCCGGGCCAGTGGCCCAGCCCCGGCGTAGAGCCACCCGCAGGAAGCAGACGGCCCCCGTCTCGTGGCCCGCCACCAAGAACCTGAGAAAGACTTCTAGCCGCCACTAAGACGGGTGACACAGGCATGTGGAGACCTGCTGCAGGCCTAGAGATGGTAAGCAGACCACTTCATCCCCCAGTGGAGGGCTGGGAGGAGAATCCTTTGTTGCCTTTTCTTTGTTTTGCTGCATGCCCGAAAGGCTGCAGTACCCACATGTTCAGAAAAGGAGCAGTTTCCTCATTTCCTGGGTCACACACCCAGTGTTTACGGCCGTCGTTATTGTGATCGCCAGACACCACACATTTATGGCATGCATGATGCTGTGGAGGCGGGCCCCCGCCCCTGCACGCCCAGCTGCGGCAAACACACCCGCCCGGGCGGTTGTGATGGATTACGAGGACGGTTCCCTCCTCCCCCATTGCTGACCGGTCCTATGGTGGGTACCCGGAGCCAGGTAAGTGCTTCAATGTCCACAGCACGGCCACGAGTTCAGGATCCGAGCCCCCTCAATGTAGTGCCTCTGGCTCCGCCCTGCCGCGAGGCCCCACCCGTCAGTACGTCAGACGCGATTGTCTCCTTGGTCCCCCTTGCCCGGAGCTTGGGGGCATGTCTTACGCCCCCCAACCCATTGCGATGGCTGACTAGGACCGTCCGAATTGGCTATGCGATTCAGTTCGCCAGGCACCCGCCCGGGTTCAATGGCGTAAAATGACCTCAAATGCAGGGCGAGAACGCCGCTACCCTGCCTGCGGAGATTGTGTCCCTTCTGCAGGAGGACGTGGTAGAGCCTGTCCCTCCAGCCGAAATGAAGAAGGGGTTCTACAGCCCCTACGTCATCGTACCAAGGAAAGGCGGTGGGTTGCGGTCAATCCCGGACCTGCGAGTTCTGAACCGGGCCTTCAACAGACTCCCGTTCAATATGCTGACATGGAAACGCATTTTAGCGAGCGTCCAGCATCAGGATAGGTTCGTGGCGGTAGACCTGAAGGACTTTCTTCGGTTCACCTTTGAATGGCTGGGCGCACCAGTACAAGGTCCTCCCATTCGGTCAGTCCCTGTCGCCTCGCATCTTCACGAAAGTCGCAGAGGCAGCCCTTGCCCCGCTAAGGAATGTGTGCATCAGTATCCTCAACTGTCTCGACGACTGGCTGGCTCTAGCTCATTCTTGAGACTTGTTGTGTGCACACAGGGACCTTGTGCTCAGGCACCTCAGCCGGTTGGGGCTTCGGGTCAACTGGGGAAAGAGCAGCTCTCCCCGGTACAGAGCATCTCTTTTCTCGGATTGGAGTTAGACTCAGTCTCTATGATGCATGCCTCACGAGTGAGCGCACGCAGTCAGCGCTGAACTGCCTGAAGTTGTTCAGACGGAGCACGGCTGTCCCACTGAAGCATTTTCAGAGGATCCTAGGGCATATGGCGTCTTCGACGGCAGTCACACCACTTGGGTAGATGCATATGAGACCACTTCAGCACTGGCATCGGACTCGAGTCATGAGATGGGCATGGCGCCGCGGCACACATCGCGTGTCATCACGCCAATCTGCCCCTACCTGTTCAGCCCTTGGACGGGCCTTGCATTCCTGCGGGCAGGAGTCCCCTTAGTGCAAGTACCCTAGGTGCGTCATGGTTACGACAGACGCCTCCGAGCGTGGCTGGGGCACTGTGTACAATGGGTCAGCCACCCCAGCGGCTCCCCGCCTCGGTCCTCCTATCTATGGGTATGAGGCTGTGCTGGTTAGCAATGGGGGTGATTTGGGGACCTCAATGGGACCACCTCCGCCTGGTATCCCCCCACGGACCTCCCATTCCCCAGCACGCTCGCTTGCCCCGGTCGCACGCTCGGACGAGATCACCGGCTCATCTCAGGGCGAGTTTGACCCCTTGTTCAGAGCCCGGGAAGAGGCATCGAGTGCAGCATCGGAAAGCAGGCTCATCCAGTCAGACGCAGAGGCTTTGACTAGGCTTCCTCCTTTGGGAACGGTCACCCATTCCCAGGCTGATGCGTAAATAACGGACATGCTTTCCCGGGCGGCCGTGAGTGTCGGGCTAGAGTGGAACCACTCTCCCCAGAACCCTTGCGGCTTGATGATTGGTTCCTTTCTTGGGACCAGGAGCTGACAAGATCATGGGAGGCACCTTTTACTACCTGATCTTTCAGCTCCCCCGCTCTCACTACCCTCGATGGCGGAGCGGCCAGGGTGTACTCGGTGATCCCCCAGCTGGATAAGGCGCTCACGGTGCACTTATGTATGCAGAACGCTGTCACCTGGCATGGGCGCCCGAAACTCCCGTCCAGGGCCTGTAGGTTTATATCGTCCCTGACGGCTAAGGCCTACAATGCTGCTGGACATGCCGCCTCCGCCCTGCATGCCATGGCTCTCCTGCAAGTACACCAAGCCAAGGCACTAAAAGAACTGCACGAGGGTAGTTCTGACCCAGGATTGATGCAGGAACCGCGCTCAGCGACCGACCTCGCTCTCCGGGCGATGAATGTCATGGTGCGGTCTCACGGGCGGACGATGTCTACCCTCGTGGTCCAGGAGCTCCACCTTTGGATCAACTTAGTTGAGATGTGAGAGGCTGACAAGGCACGGTTCCTTGTTGCCCCCATCTACCAGGTTGGCCTATTCGGCGACACCGTCGAGGACTTTGCCCAGCAGTTCTCGGCAGTGAAGCAGCAGACGGAGGCCATACGTCACATCCTGCCCTGGTGTGGCGCAAGACCCCGCACCCTGTCTGCTCATCGCCAAGGACATCCTCCTGCTGCAACGACATCAGCTCCACCGCAGCCCGCTCCCGTGGCCCGGCCCCGGCGTAGAGCCTAGCGCAGGAAGAAGATGCCACCCATCTCACGGCCAGCCACTAAGTTCCTGAGGAAGATTTTGAAGCACCCCTGAGACGAGCGACCCAGGGGCAAGGAGACCTGCTACACTGGAGCTGGTAAGCAGACCACTCCATCCCCCAGTGGAGGGCCGGGAGGAGAATCTTTTGTTTCATTTTCATTTAATTGCGCCATATGCCCAAGAGGCTGCGGTACCCAAAAGTTTAGCAAAAGAGCGGTTTCCTTGTTCCCTGGGTCACATGTCTGGTGTGCACGGCCGTCATCATGACCACCATCCACCGTCTCATCTTTGCAGGTATGGCGCTCCAGCGGTGGTCCCCCGCCTCTGTGCACCCAGCTGTGGCACAAACACGTCCACACGAGATTGGCTGCGGTGGCTAACGGGGACGAGACTCCTCCTCCCCCCTTCCCACCGGTACGTCCGACGTGATCATTCCCTTGGTCACCCTCGCCCATAGTTTGGGCGCATGGCTCGTGCTTTCCACCCACTGGTACGTCCGACGTGATCATTCCCTTGGTCACCCTCGCCCAGAGTTTGGGCGCATGGCTCGTGCTTTCCAACCCGTCGCGATGGCTGGTCCGGACCATCCGACTCGACTACGCGATTCAGTTCGCCAGGCACCCACCCAGGTTCAGCGGCATCCACTTCACCTCGGTGAAGGGCGAGAATGCCACTACCTTGCGTGTGGAGATCGTGTCCCTTCTGCGCAAGGGTGCGATAGAGCCTGTCCCTCCAGCCGAGATGGAGAAAGGGTTCTACAGCCCTTACTTCATCGTACCAAAGAAAGGGTGCGGGTTGCAACCAATCCTGGACCTGTGAGTTCTGAACCGGACTTTGCACAGACTCCCATTCAAGATGCTGATGCAAAAGCGCATTCTAGCAAGCATCCAGCATCAAGATTGGTTTGCGGCGGTAGATCTGAAGGACATGTACTTCCATGTCTCGGTCTTACCTCGATACAGACCCTTCCTGCATTTTCCTTTGAAGGCCAGGCGTACCAGTACAAGGTCCTCCCCCTCGACCTGTCCCTGTCCCCTCGTGTCTTCATGAAGGTCGCAGAGGCAGCCCTTGCCCCACTAAGGGACGTGGGCATCCGCATCCTCAACTATCTCGACAACTGTCTGATCCTAGCTCACTCTCGAGAGTTACTGTGTGCACACAGGGACCGCGTGCTTCGGCACCTCAGCCGACTAGGGTTTCGGGTCAACTGGGAAAAGAGCAAGCCCTCCCCGGCTCAGAGCATCTCTTTTCTCGGTTTGGAGTTGGACTCAGTCTCGATGACAGCACACCTCATGAACAAGCGTGCACAGTTGGTGCTGAACTGTCTGAAGGCATTCAGATGGAGAACAGCGGTTCCACTGAAACACTTTCAGACAACTCACCCACCATCTCCTCCTGTGGAGTCAGCAGCGCCTCAAGTCACTACGAGCCACTCAAATTCTGGGCAACCTCAGCACCGCAGCGGACGTGTCACGTCAGGTTACCCTCAGGGGAGAGAGGAGACTCCACCCTCAGGTGGTCCAGCTGATTTGGAGTCGATTTGGTCGAGCATAGGTAGACCTGTTTCCTTCCCGGGAATCCTACCACTGCCCACTTTGGTATGCCCTGACCGAGGCACCTCTCGGTATAGACGTGTTGGCACACAGCTGGCCCCCTGGACTACGCAAGTATGCGTTTCCCCCAGTGAGCCTACTTGCACAGACCCTGTGCAAGGTCAGGGAGGAAGGGGAGTAAGTCATCCTAGGAGCACCCTACTAGCACACCCAGACATGGTTCTTGGATCTCACGCTCCTCGCGACAACCCAACCCCCACGGTGAATTCCCCTGAGGAAGGACCTTCTTTCTCAGGGATGGGGCACCATCTGGCACCCACGACCAGACCTCTGGAATCTCCATGTCTGGCCCTTGGACGGGACGCGGAGGACTTAAGTGGCCTACCGCCCGCAGTGGTAGACATGATCACTCAGGCTAGGGCTCCCTCTATGAGGCGCCTGTATGCCTTGAAGTGGTGTCTGTTTGCTAAGTTGTGTTCTTCCCGACACGAAGACCCCCAGAGATGTGCAGTCGGATCGGTGATTTCCTTCCTGCAGGAGAGGTTGGAGGGGCGGCTGTCCCCCTCCACCTTGAAGGTGTATATAGCCACTATTTCGGCTCATCACGATGCGGTAGATGGTAAGTACTTGGGGAAGCACGACTTGATCATCAGGTTCCTGAGAGGCGCTAGGAGGTTGAACCCCACTAGACCACACCTCATCCCCCGTGGGACCTCTCTGTAGTCCTTCAGGGTCTACAGGGAGCTCCCTTTGAGCCCTTGGAGTCAGCTGAGCTTAAGGCACTCTCTTTGAAGTCTGCCCTCCTGACTGTGCTCACTCCATCAAAAGGGTAGGGGACCTGCAGACATTCAGTGAATCGTGCCTGGAGTTCAGTCCGGGTTACTCTCACGTGATCCTGAGACCCCGACCCGGCTATGTGCCCAAGGTTCCCACGACCCCTTTTAGGGATCAGGTGGTGAACCTGCAAGCACTGCCCCAGGAGGAGGCAGACCCAGCCTTGGCGTTGCTGTGTTCGGTGCGAGCTTTACGCATCTATTTGGATCACACGCAGAGCTTTAGAAGCTCCGAGCAGCTCTTTGTCTGCTTTGGTGGACAGCGGAAAGGAAGCACTGTCTCCAAACAGAGAATCGCCCACTGGGTCATTGACGCCATCACAATGGCATATCAGGCTCAGGACATGCCACCCCCTGCGGGGTTACGAGCCCACTCTACCAGGAGTGTGGCGGCCTCTTGGGCCCTGGCCAGTGGCGCCTCTTTGGCAGACATCTGCAGAGCAGCGGGCTGGGCAGCACCCAACACCTTTGCGAGGTTCTACAATCTCCATGTTGAGCCGTTCTCATCTCGAGTAGTGGCAGGCATGAGCAGGTAAGTTCTGGGACAACTGGCCGGGTGTACCACTTGCGCATAGCGCCTTTCCCCTCCCTTGAGGGGAAGACGTGCACTCTTGACTCCCAGTAGTGTTCACAGACTGGATGACTTTCCTCCTTAGCCCTGTGGCAGTTGAGTTGGTGGAGAAACTCGCTGCCGGCTCAGTAAGTGTGCTAATGAGGCACTGTACTGAGGTAGGTGCTCCGCTTGTGCTGGTTCCCCTGAAGGCAACACCATATGATATTTTCTGAAAAATCATTTCCCTGTTGGTAAACTGCGTCTTCCTTGGGCAGGGGCCCCTCTGCCCCCGGTCGCCATGCTTTGTAGAAACTCCTCCCCCTTTGGGTAGGACCTACCATGGGACCTCTCCACATGACATACTTCTGACAAGGCTCGGTAAAGACCATGTGATGTATTTCCACTCAAAATACCCCCCCCCCTTTTTTGGACGGGGTGTGGTCTCCATGGTGTCTTCCACTTGGGAGTGACACCCCCCGACGTAGACACTTAGGGCTCCCAGTCAGTTAACAAATTCCACTCTTTTTGGGGAGAAATGAGAAGGAAAAAAGGCCTCGGATGGGCTAGCCTGTCCACCTATTCGTTGGGCAGTCGACTTGTTCCTGAAGGACTGTTCGACGCCCAAAGAACATTGGGGGAGGTTACGTGACGGCCTGGTGCGCTGGCTACGAGGCACACAGCAGTCTGCCCATCACACATCGGCACTTCACGTAACACAGCTCAGTTAGTTGTGCCATTTTGTATAGGGACCCCTAGTGTCACTACATCGACACAGCGTCAAGTGAGTGACAGATAGGGAATGTCATGGTTACTTTCGTAACCTCCGTTCCCTGATGGAGGGAACGAGACGTTGTGTCCCTCTTGCCACAACGCTGAACTACCTGCTGAAATGGCCGGGACCTTATCTCGGCTCCTCAGCACAAAACCTGAATGAGTGGTTGCATACCAGCTCCTTTTATACCCGTATGTCCGGGGGAGTGGCATGCAAATTCCACTCGCCAATTCTCATTGGCCCTTTAAAAAAAAAAAAAAAAGATCAGAGGTGTTTGTTGCTCCCAAGTGTGACCCCTAGTGTCACTACATCGACACAACATCTCATTCACTCCATCAGGGAACGGAGGTTATGAAAATAACCATGACGTTTTCACAAACAGTACTACATGAATATAATGCCTTTATATTGCAATTGCAATCACAAAGCCTGCTGATCTGCATAAATTCAACACAGTGTTTTTTATAAAGAGGTTTTGAATATATATTTCCCAAATATCACCATTACAAGGTCTATTGTCACAACTGTTGTGTACATACATAAATTACCTCATCACATTAGTTAATTAGGATTTCTTTTCAAATCCAAACCGGACTCTGACACTAATTATAAAGACACAATACAGTCCAGGAAAACTGGGAGTTGTATAATGCAAGCTGATAATCATTTGAACTACTCTAGTGCTTTTCTAAATTAACAGACTTGAGCTTTACCCGTTTATCTTCTCCGTTCCCACTCTCTTTATCTGTGCTTTATACCATTTGTTTTTTTCCCTCTCTCTCTGTGTTTTGTAATTGCATGGAAACAGTTATTTTCTATTGGCTGATGAATCTTATCTGTCTCTTTCTATGGAGGATTAATTACAAGCTCAAAGTGTTCAATAGCTTTCATTGTTTTTGGTCCCCACATTCAATCCTCGAAACAACTGTTTCTACAATGTCTATTTGATTTTACCCATATTACTCTCTCTTTGCTTATCTTTATTCTCAGCTAACATTTTTGTCTGCATATCCTGTACTTTATTTAAATACTGAATTTCTATCAGTTGTGTGTTTATTGAAGGTCTGCATCCATCCTTTATTTGGCCCATTTCTCATTTTAGGTCAGCTGGGAAACAAGAAAAGTGTCTTAGAAGAAGAGACAATACAAGGGCATCAGTGGCTATCATCTTTTCTAACACGAGGCTCTTAGAGCAAACATGAGGTGAGCATCATTACAGGAAACGAAGAGTTACATCTGTTCTTTTTATGTACATTATAAGCACATGCTTTATGAAAAAAAAATACCATGCAAGATCCTTCAAACACAAGC
This sequence comes from Myxocyprinus asiaticus, assembly GCF_019703515.2. NCBI lineage: Eukaryota > Metazoa > Chordata > Actinopteri > Cypriniformes > Catostomidae > Myxocyprinus > Myxocyprinus asiaticus. The sequence goes on along the minus strand of NC_059377.1, from coordinate 35,922,105 downwards.
TTTAATTTTCACACACAAAAGTATATGTTTAGCTATGTTCAGAAAGGAATACTAGCATAAAGCTTACACTGTACAGTACACAATAAAAAAATAAAATAAAATAAAATTGGTATGGTTGCCCAGAATTTACCATAACAACCACAGTGACCATGCTTTAGGCATTATATGATGTCAGTTTGTTGCCTGTATATTTTACAGTTCACTACAGTATCAATAAATGATATAATGTTAGTATAGGCTACTATCTTAAAACTACAAAAACCTACTTCGCACTTTTAAATGTACTGTTAACATAGTAACACAGGTGGTCAAATAAAATGCCACACGATGACTTAAATTTAATCAAGAGTGGCCCTTCCAGGAGCAATGGCCAATAATTATGTATAGACAGTGACTACGTTTACAGGGACACCAGAAAGCGGGTTATAGCGTGAAAGCGGCTTTTTGCAAGAAAGCAGTGTTCTGGTTTACATGCACTGTTTTGCACAGTCACTGACCATGTTTACATGCACTTAAGAAAGTGGTTTATTCCAGGGATTTTGCAGAAAGAGGCGTTCTGAAATGTCATGTAACAAGAACACAGATTTTCTTATGCCGTTTAATGGATTAAACTATACCCATTTACACACACCCATGTAAAATATCAACGGTCCCTCACATTAGCATATATGCGCTCCAACAGTGTGGGATTCCTGGAGATTTACGTAAGAGGGAAAGCCCACAATTGCAGAGTTGCAGGTCCCGATAGAAAGTTAAGGAAACAAACACAGCAACAATTCTAATATCTGGAATATCTGGCAATGAAGCGAAGCAACAGAGAATAAAATGGTTAAGTCTTCATTGGATACCGTGTTTGTTATTTACAGAAGCGCTGCGGGGAAATTATGTTTCTGTGGAGAAAGCTGTGTACTGACACAGCTTGTATACGGGAGGAAAGAGTACGCAGCTTAGAGGTGCACTCAGTAACTTTTGTCTTTATGTCATCTTGCACTTACACTGACACCTAGCGGCTTGATTGCAGCATAATTTAAAATCAATAGTTTTGTAGAAATTTAGTATTTACAATTAGCCATGCTTAATTTGATGAGTAAAATTGTCCAATAACAGGATTGTTGCTGAGATTAAGCAAGTAGTATTTGGCTGGTCATGTGATTCTAACATGGCAGCCCCCATGTGCGGACCCTCTCCATGTTGAATAAAACAGCTTTTATAAGGTTACTGATATGACTGGAGTCTCATTTTAATGGGTGTGCTCATGATTTTCTACATACATATTGCAAAATTACAATTCATGTCTTTAGGAGTTAAACTTTTTTAATGAGGAAAAAATGACTGAGTGCACCTTTAAACAGTGCATGTAAACCGGAAAACTGCTTTCTCGCATCTTTCTTGTAATAACCACTTTCTGGTGTCCATGTAAATGTATGCTCGCACAAGCACAAAACACACGTCAGGGTTTCCTTATCATTAAAGGAATAGTTCTAATACCTAAAAATGCTGCTTTTGTGTCCTTTTTGGCACTTGGAAGTTTTGGTCCCCATTTACTTTAATTTGAATGAAGTAAGACACTTACAATGGAAGTGAATGGGGCCAGCCAATAAACATTAAAATACATACTGTTTAAAAGTATAGCCACAAGACGAAACACATGTAAGAACATTATACATGTAAGCATGATTTTAGTGTGATAAAATTGCTTCCTAATCTTATAAGTGTAAAGTTATATGCAATATTCCAACATTGTTGCCATGACGACACAACACCGGTAAACCCTATAAGCGATTTTAACACACTAAAATTGTGTAGAACAGTGAAACATGTTAAAGCATATAATGTTTACGCCTTGTGGCATTATTTTTGAAACAGTTTGTATTTTAACATTTATGGACTGGCCTCATTCACTTTCATTGAAAGTTCCTTCTTGTAACGTCTTGATATTTTTCTGTGGTAATCAACATTATGCTACAGATGCTGTCCACTGAGCTTAACTTGGATTGAGCCCGGAACATTCTTGTAACCAATTAACAGTTTTTAACTGTAGCATTTTTACATTCTTTTTCCGCTAAAATTCCAAACATTTGGCTAACACTTTTATCCAAAGCAACTTAAAGTGCCCTGATTACAGGGACAACCCCCCTGGAGCAACTGCCTTCCTCAAGGACACAATGGTGGTGGCTGTGGGGGTTGAACCAACAACCTTCTGCTTACCAGTGCAGTGCTTTAGTCAACTACACCATGCTACTTTTTACAGTGTATATACTGTAAACCATCCTAATAAAAACAGCATGTGAAACAGTTTGTAGAACAGAAAACATTTGCATACTGTTCACATACTGCATACTGCATATTGCAAAAATTGTAGTAGGTAGTAGGAAATGCTGAATTCAGATCAGGATTTCTGCCTTAAAATTCAAGGCTCTTAGGCTCCAAATGGTGTGCAGTATTCATCCCTGACCCTTGTCATGGTGAATCATGTGAACATCTGTGCTGATTGCTCCTCTTCTTCCATTCAGCCCTGGGCAATGCATCTGCAGCGGAGAGAATCCCCCATCGCCTCGTTATCACCAACTCAGCATCTCTGTGATTTACTCACCTGCACCAATGTATACCGCACAAACTAAAGGATGAACAAAAGGAGGGAGGGGTGAGAGGAGAGGCTGTAAGATGCTGTAAGTGTAAAATGTAAGAAGCTGACAGTAGTAGAAGTATTTGAGAAAGAGAGAGAGTAGAAAGATGATAATGACTAGATGTCAGATTGAAATTCAATACACTTAATGTGGTGAAGATCCATGCTGAGCTGTGCTTGTAGCTCACACTGTAGAGATTTGACACTACCAGTGATGTGAGATATCTACATTGTGATGATGGATAAGCTGTGCAGGTACATAATAGACTAGGAATACATCAAGATGCATTTAACTGGCATATAAGCTATTGAGAAGTCAATCTGTGTCAAGAGAAAATTATAGCATCAAAATAATGTTATTTTAAAATGTGTATTTCATTTATTATTTAAACACAAATGCTATTTGGTCAAATCTGTCAAAAGCACCAGTCGCTGATAGCTTCTGCTGGAAGGAGAGATATTTTGTCAGGTCAACTATATTCTTTGAATATTGCTGGTGCCCAGGCTCAGTGGTTAGTGCATGTGTTGGGACAGATGTTTTCATGCAGGAGATGCAAGTTTAAGTGTGGCTGATGACATACCCCATTCCTTGTCCTCTCTGTCTGTATAAATAAAAGTGGCAAAATGTAAAAATTAAAGTGTTAGTATGACCCTTATAAGGGGTTTGAAAGTTCTGTAATCATTTATTCACCCTCATGTTGTTCCAAACCTGCACTGAAAAATACAATTCACTATATTTTTTTTTTAGTGGTTGCATGAGATTTATCTAAATTTGAGATATATATTATGAGTTTAAAATACTATTTTTTGTTAAAAACATTACGCTGCTGGGAAGGACGATACGAGAGATTGGGGATCCAAATGTAGAACTATTTATTATGGGACTCAGAAAATGATGAAAATAAAGCACTGGAGCAAAAGGGAAATCAAACATAACAGCAGTTTGCTGGCTAACTATGTATGTAACATCCATAGATTAATGTGCTCACAAACAAACAAGAATCGACCATGAGTGAAGGAAACAAGAGGGTATATATACACAGATGAATAATGAGGGAACAGGGAACAGCTGTGGAAGATGGAGGGCAGGTGAGTGTAATCAAAAACATGCATACTGGGAAGTGTAGTCCATAAACAAGGGGAAAACTAAAAAGTCACAGAAACTGAACTGAAGGTGAGGGAAAAAACACGAGGCAGTTTGTGACAAAAACAGCCCAATTATATTAAGTAAAGTGAGTTAATCCAATGAGATCAAATCATTTCCTTTCTACTTAGTTAAAATATGTACTGTACATAGGGTGTCATGTAAACTTTTAGGTATACTTAGCATTTTCTAACTCCAGTGCATTATCAAGCAGAGAATAATTACAGCAGAACATGAGGGATAATTTTATTGTCTCAAACTCTCTTTTATCAAATATGAAAAAATATCAATCAATTGAAATCTTTGTTGACACTGACAGGTTTGATGTCAATGAAGAGACAAACAAGAACCAAAAGCATTTGACATCATGATGCCAAACATGGCGTGACATGCCTTGTACGCATATTTGAATTGAACGTGAGTGCAAATGAGATTGGAGAACTACAACGGATGGGAAGGTTTTCAGTGAATAATGATTTAAATTTCTGTCCTTTCCTCACAAAAAGCTAACAGATTGCCCCAGAAGATCTAGAATAATAGCACAAGAGTCGTATGGAATGAACAAAAGTTCAGCCATGCAACTCTATGTGGCACAGGCAGATAGGTTCTCTGAATGGTATCTGTTTAGTCAACTGGCTCGCTTTCATGTGACATGTTAAGCCATTCAGCTCGCATGGTGTAAACTAAATTGGTCCTTTGACTTGCACTGCAAGAGTTTTTTTTTTCCTGAAACCCACCTCCACCCCAGCTTCACTTGCCTAGATCTGCTACATGGCGATTGTTTGTAATGCTGATTTGTGCAGCAGCATATGCATAACTCAGTATGTATGCATATTTTCTAGCAGTAGCATGTCTCTTTACTTGCTCTGCAGCAGCAGCAGCAGCAGCAGCATAGCAGATCTAGATGGCCAAGACCAATATCCTATCCATATGTCATACCTACATCAACATACTAAACCTTTCCAAGAGTTGTCATGACTGCACTACTATTATGGTGCTAATAGCCCCAGTCCATTTAGTTTCATTTGATAAAAATATCACTTTGGACATTCTGCAATTTATTCCATGGAAGAGAGAAAGTCATATAGATTTGGAACAACAATGATAGAATTGTCATTTTGGGTGTACTACTGTATACCTTTAAAATAAAAATCAACAAATGATTGCAAATTGTTTGCAATTCTACTTCAGATTATACTGTACATTTTCAGTCCATTGTCAAAAGTACAACACATGCAGTAGGATGATTGTCTCCATTCTGTATAGAACTGAGCTGGAATTTAAGTTAAGCCTGAAGGCCTTTCTGAAGTATGACTTTGCCCTCTCTATCAATGATTACATTCACAATAGCTGGAGATCTCCTCCGCTGAACCCTCGCCTCGTTTTTAAAGCCACTCCATGTCTCTGTTATCTCTTGGCTTAGCTAACTCATCCGTGTAAGCATGTAGCCTATCAAAGCCCCCTGACACAACCACAGGCACACACCTCCCACCCAACTGAAGGTAGTGTCTGAGGAAACCCCGTCTGGCTGGTTCTTAGAGAGACATCCAAGCCACGCTCTACCAGCAACACCAGGATAGAAGACAGACACATTGAAGTTGAGCCTGCATGCCTCAATGCCCGCTCTTTTAGCTTTTCCTCTAAGCCAAGATCTGGCAACACATTCTCATATGGAAACGTCACTCTAGCAACTTATATCCTGCAACATAAAAAACGGCAATCTTGTTCCATATTTTAAATGTCACTCTGGTGCCATATTCAACTCGTTTTAGAGGAATGAACAAGACGAGAAATAAGAACTTAAATTTGAGATTTAAGACTTAAATTGCTCTTTTCATCACACAAAGTTATCATATGGCTTTAGAAGACTTGCACCATATTTCAGATGTTACTTTTGTACCATATTTAAATTATTTTGGAAGATTCCATTACTTCAACTTTATTACTTTTGGCTCAACTTTGTTAAAATATGAAAATTAAATAAAAAGTTCTGTTATCATTTACTCATTATTTGTTTGCCATGGGACACAAAAGAAGTTTTTGATTTTCAGAATGTTCGAGCTTTAAATTTATCATTAAAATAGTTCACTCTATTTCTGCACGATATTCCAAGTCTTCCGACGCCATACAATAGCTTTGTGTGACCGAAATTAAAGTTTTTATTCACTGATAATCGTCCACCATAACTCTGAAATCTCACTCTCATTTAAACATTCAAAAGTTGCTTTCTCAAGAAGTGTTATGACAGATCTGATGTCAAATGCCTTTGACTCTTGCATGTCTTGTGACCAGTTGCATCGTACTTAATTTTGGATGTAAATATTTGATTGAGGTGTGACTGCCATTAAGGATGGAAAGATTTACAGCTAATAATAACTTAAATGTTGCTTCATTCTTCACATAAAGCTATCTTATGCCCTTGGAGTACTTGTATTGTCCTACCTGGTCTCATAAATACATGTTGCTATACCTACATTTTGCTAAATAATTTTTACGTGCCTCGTTGTACAACCCCAATTCCGAAAAATTTGGGACAATATGAAAAATGCTAATAAAAACAAAAATTAGTGATTTGTAAATTATAATCACCCTTTGCTATATTGAAAGCTCTACAACTACACATTATGTGATGTTTTACCCTGTGAATGTAATTTTATTTATTTTTTTTTTAAATGTACAGTAATTTCAAATCAGATAATTGCAACACGCACCAAAAAAGTTGGGACATTCAAGTATTAACCACTGTGAAACATCACCATTTCACTTATTAAGCATTTGGGCACTGAAGACTCAAGTTTAGAAAGTGGAATTGTTCCTCATTCATTCATTATGTAGGTCTTTAGCTGCACAGTTGTACGGGGTCTTCATTGCCATCTAATGTGCTTCATAATGCACCACATAATCTTAGATGGAGACAGGTCAGGACTGCAGGCAGGCCAGTCCAGCACCCGCACTCTCTGCTTACACAGCTATGCACTTGTAATCTGGCAGTATGTGGTTTGAAGTTGTCCTGCTGGAAAATGCAGGGACGTCCCTGGAAAAGACAGTGCTGGATGGCAGTATATGTCGCTCCAAAATTTGTACATATCTGTCTGCATTCATGGTGTTCTCACAGATGTGCAAGTTACCCATGCCATGGGCACTGACACACTCCTGGCCCATACAGACACTGGCTTTTGGACCTGACACTAATAACAGCTTTTCGTCTTTGGCCCAGATAACACGACGGCTGTGTTTTTCAAAAACTTTTTGAAATGTGGACTCGTCGGACCAAAAAACACAGTTCCACTGTTTTACTTTCCATCTAAGATGAGACCGAGCCCAGAGAAATCGGCAGCGCTTCTGGACAGTGTCTGCTTTGAATAGTAAAGTCTTAACTTGCATCTGTGGATGCAGCGGTGAATGGTGTTGACTTACAAAGGTTTAATAAAGTAATCCCTAGCCCATGTTCATGATATCCATTACAGATGAATGTTGTTTTTTAAGAAAGTGATGCGTTCAGAAGTGGTTTTCGTCTTGCCCTTTACACACCGAGATTTGACCAGTTTCCTTGAATCTTTTAACTATATTGTGCACTGTATAGGTTGAAATGCCCCAAGTCCTTCCAATTTGTCTTTGGTGAACATTGCTCTCAAAGTGCTGGATTATTTGCTGAAGCATCTGTTGGCAAATTGACAAGTCTTGAACAATGCTTGCTCTTGAAGGACTAGGCTGTTTTTGGAAGCTCCGTATACAGTATACAGTACTATGACACAATTGCCTCATATGTTTAACATCTCCTGTTTCACATTGCCTTGTTATTTCAACTTGTCAAACTGTTATTAGTCTTAAATTGCCCCTGTCTCAACTTTTTTGGAGCATGTTGCAATCATCTGATTTGAAATTACTGTACATTTTCAAAAACACAATACAATTCACAAAGTAAAAATTAATATTATGTGTAGATGTGGTGCTTTCTATATAGCAAAGGGTGAATATAATTTACAAATCACTCCTTTTTGTTTTTATTAGCATTTTTCATACTGTCCCAACTTTCCTGGTGAAAAGCAGTTTCCTGGTGAAATGAACACAAGATTCGATAAAACAACGACTTTTATTCACTTTCACACAAACCATGAGTAAAAGGGCAGATTATAAATTCATAAACACTTATGAACTTTAAACACTTTTTGCCCTGTCTCTCAAAAAACTTTATCTGATGATATCTAAACACTTTTACTATAGTGCATGACTTGTAAGGCGATACATTTTAATGTTTGCATTACATAACCAACATTTTATAATCTTGTTCAAGCATGATCAAATATATATCATAATAATATAATTTAATACAAATATTAATAATATCATTTTGTAAAAATGTCACCACAGTCAGGTTTTTTTCATGAGATTAGGCTCCAAATGTTACTGTCACAGTTAATCACGTTATGTTTTCAAGGACTCTTATTTTGAAATGTTTTTTGTCCTCTGTCTTTAGTTTTTCCCAAACTACGTTTCCCATGATTCACTGCCTTCATCACAGCCATGTGTTCTCCATCTTTGTTCCCAGGTGTTCTGTGTTTGGTCATCACCCTAGTTTGTATAAATGCCCTTTAGTTTCTATCACACTTGTTCAGTTCATGCTTGTCTGTTGGTTCTTGAATATCTTTCAGTTTACTTGTATGTTAGTGTGTAGTCTAGGGTTTATTTGGTTCTTTGTGTTCTCCTCGTTGTTTGATATCTTCATCATTACGTTCATTAAAAGCCTGCGAATAGATCCTTGCCTCTTATCTCTATTACACATCCGTGACAGTTACACGAGTTGTATGGACAACTTTTATGGTCTCATTTCTTTTTTATTCAATAAATTATTGTGACTGTACATGTTTTATATTGTTGTGCAGTGGTTATGGTTAGGGTGGGGCAGGTGTTAAAAATATCTGTGTAATAAAATAATGTAATTATACTTGAATATTTATTATATAAATATAAAAAATCATATTACTGTTAAACATACTTCAGTTTCACATCATTCAAACACATAATAATATTCAAAGATTGTAGAGGTTTTGATAGAATCCTTCGAACTGACAGCAACATTTTTATAGTACAGGAGATGGTGTCCTGGATCTTCAATGACTGCCTGACTGTATCTGGGTGGATGTCCATGTTTCTTGGTTTGGGTGACACTGCCCATATTTCAGTGTTAAACCCCCATAACCAATTATGGCCCTCAATCTTGAGTGCTAAATGGCCCTCGTAATGTCACCGGAGATAGAGCCGATTCATCTCTCAATTTCTGACGCCCTCGCTGACTGTACGGTGTGAAGAGAGAGACATGATATCACAGTGGTACAGGAGTCTTGATTCAGCAGGAAACCTGGTGACCTTTCCACATTTCTGACAAGCAGACCCCACTGGCCTTTTATGAAAATGCTAATTCCATATGTTTGCCTTCTAAAATGTAGGTACATTTGGGACAGGCCCCACATGTCAAACAGAAACCAGTGCAAAGCCCCTGTGGATAGTGAGGTCACCGGCCCTTAACTTGAAGTGTTGCACGATTTTACATGTTTGTGAGTGTGTCAGTGTGCTTGTGTACCTCTGGGCTTATTTACATGTTTGTTTCTTGAGTGATATTCACAACAATGTGTGACTTTTAACTTTGGGTTAGAAACAGTTCATGATAGTCAAATGTAAAATAGTTTGTTCCTAGGATGTGAATTTTGAATTCAGAAACAAGCAAAACCCCACAAAATAGATCATAATGTGTACCAGAAGTTCAAGATTCAAGATTCATAATGTACACAGAACTATATTTTCCCAACCAACTGAAATTCAGAGGATCTAATATTACTTTCCATCTTCAAAACAGGTCAGTTGGATTGGTCCAGAAGTTAATATTCATGAATATTTTTTATATACATAGGCATACTGCATACCAGACTGCTATTAAAATTATATTGCTGAAAACATATTTAGCATAACTTTGCCCAAATATTGATTCAATAAATTGAAGGATCTAAAACACTTAAAAGACTGAACGACAGGATCATATATAAATTCGACTCAGTGAAGCAGTGGAGGATAGAGTTCTGTTTACACATACTGTTTACACCTTGTCCTAACCAGATGCGACACAATAAGATTTCATCGACAAGCAATCTGTCTGTCCACACTAGACGTGACAGTGATATTCATACACTAAAATGAGGAAAATTTACAATAAAATGTAGAAATCAGAACAATCACAGACAGAACAGTCTGTTTATTGAACGCAACTCATTTTCGCACTGAAGCACGGGAGCATATTTACCAGCAGAAACACATAGGCCTGGGCTATTCAACTTCAGCGACAAGTGGGCCAGATGGTAAAAATCTTCTGCGCATTAGGGCCAAGAATGTTTTGTTAACATAAAGCTTCTATCAGATATATCATTATAGTAGGTCAATAATATTTTTTCACTATGTAAATAAAACATCTGTGTTTATAGCTTTAATTTTTTTTATCATGAGAAAAATTTGCAAGCAGAAAATTTCTGACTAAATAGTGATTTCATAATTTGTCCAAATTTTGTTTGTGAAGTTGCATCAGATGTTACCCAAATCTAAGTTTGTTATAAATGCATTGATCTAAACTTTTGACTTTTCAAATCAAATGTTTACTTGACCAAATTAATAAACAGAATTTTTCTGTTTTTCTGAACTCACGCTTATCAGTCGTCCATTATTTTAGTTGATTCATAATGATGGATAATGATCATTCGTAGCACATCCTCTGAAAGAGTCTAACAAATGTGGTGGTCCTGCATCAGTAGCGGTTCTAGCTTGTATGGCGACCTTCAACACGCCCCCGAAGTTGTTGACTGGGGGGGGGGGGGTGTTGGTGATTGTAAATGAACGCCCCTGAAGTTGGAGCGAAATTGTTGTCGCCCATGCCTAAATCCGCCACTGTCCTACATGAGATACTGTAAAATTATTGAAACGTGGCACGACGTCCATCTAGCACAATTTTACATAGGAAAACAATTGAAATACAGCGTGAACAGACACAAAATGCATCTGGTGTGAACAGCCCCTAAGACAACTGACAAACTCACGTGGGCCACTGGAATTTTAAAATGGGCCAGATTTGGCCACGGGCCACCTGTTAAATAGCCTTTATACAGGCTAATAAAACATGATGTTTAAATCCACTGCAATCTTTTATTGGTGTGATCTTTCAATACTGATTTACATATTTGTCTCCCCGGACATTTTCCTCACAGACCAACACTGCATTCAGCAACAGCTCACAGTGATCATGTCTTTCAGTTGTTGTTGTTTTTTTCTTCTTCTTCTTCTTTTTTTCTTTCTTTTTTTTTTTTTTTTTTATTTCATTGAAAAAATAACAGCATACAGTTTTAGAACAGTATGAGGGTAAGTACAGAAAATACTAATAGAATTTTCACTTTTGGGTGAACTATCCCTTTAAACTAAATATACATAGACATGGAATACAAGGTTCCATAGTTTTTATCAAAAGAAGTTGCAGATTAAACATTTGCATTTTTTTACCCTCTAAGGAATTCAGTTTATTTTGCCCTGAGGCCATCAGGCCTGCTAGATCTTTTTTGCAATGTACCATCATCAGCATTAAAAAAGGACAGAAGATGGTTATAAACAAAGGAAAATCATTACTGTCACTGTTTATTCATTGGCTGTGCCAGGGCTGATGCAACAGTTGGGATGCACCATGCAATTATCGTAATGGAGGACTGAGCACTTGCTCTTGTAGCACAAGGACCTCTTCACAAGCCAATCAATAGCACGGTACATATCTGCTCACTGGAAAACATTGCCCTCCACTGTGCCATCGAGCAATCCTTGTAGTAATAAGCAGCCGTTCTGAGGCTTTTGATATCGCTGCATAGCCCACTTTGCTAAATCAAACAGATTTTTGTTTTCTCAGTGTCTCACTATGACATTATTGAGTGTCACAACCAGGGGCGGTTCTAGGAATATTCATGGCTTAGCCCAAACCTTTGTTAATGCACATAAGGCCATCCTTTGATTAAATTTTAAAATATAATACACATTATAATAAATGTTGAAATTTTACATCTGCGAGGTGTAAATCTTTACATTTTATTAGAATTTCAATTGAAAAGGTCCACTAACCTAGTCTAACCCTCAGACATGCCAACAAATCAAAACTTGTGTTTAAACAGAGACTATTTAGCTGAGATGGGGCACTTCTATTAAAATTAATGGGAGAAATTGTAACGGTCAGCAGATGTAAAAAAAGGAAGTCCCACCTTACAGGTAAAAGATCACCTTTTAGATACAAACATTGCCTGTCAATCAACTCGAGAACGTGCATGCGCATTGGTGATACAAGCCCGGAAAATTTATAATTTTATGATTCCAGTGTTGTCAGATTTTACTGATGACTTGATATATATATGTTCTTTGATCGTAATCTTGACCAGCCATACTGAAGATTTTGGTCTTTCCCCATTCAGTTGATAGGAGCTGCACCATGCCTCCTGTTTACCTGCGTTCCAACGATGGCCGCCAATGGACTGACTTGCTAAAAAGACTTTGATTTAAAATACTCTGTATGGACTTGAAAACACAACAGTTAAAAATAAATAAATAGGGAATTTTGTCCCTTTTGGCATTCCTTACTTACATCAATCAATCGCCAGGTGTAAATAGCATTATTTAAAAGTTAGCAGGCTGTTAAAATATGTGCTTACGAGAAAGAAAATAGTTGCTAGATTGTCCAAAGTTTGCAGTGTTTATGGAATTGTGCCTTAGTAAACCACAAATGTCCAAGCATGTGTGTTAACATTGTCAAATTCCCCAAGCACAACTGTATTTTCTGCTTTGTTTTCAAAGTGGTGTCTCTGAAATATTCAGTACTTAGTGCATCTGGATGGACCAAAATCAACACCATTTTCTTTAATTTCTGCAGTGTTAAGAACGTTAAGCTATACTGTAATTGAGTTTTCACTTTGTGGCAGAATAAATTATAATATTTGCCAAACTTTGTGCAAAAGAGTCCAACATGTGGCATACAAGACTACAGTATATTTATCTGATTTTTTTAATAGATTATTAATTTGATATATTATAGATTTATAAATGTATAGATTTAGATATTTATCTTACATTAAATTATCAGGCATGAAAAAGCAAGATGATAAAAAACATCCTGAGTTTAAGCCCCGGAAATCAAAGTCTAGCACTGCCAATCGTTTCAACCATTGTGTGTGTGTTTTTTTTTTTTTTTTTTTTTTTAAATGGCCTTACCTATTCATATTTTCCAAGCGCACAACCGTATGCATTACAAGTGCATTCTTAACCAAAGCACTTTGCCTAGTATCACACCACACTCAAAAACTCATTAAACCCAAACAAACAATGAATCCTCAAAGGGATTGTTCCAGGATTCTCTGCCTGGGCAATTTCTATCACATTACTTATTTGCTAAGTAGAACTGTTTATCTCCAACAGTTTATGTAATTTAGGTCCGAAGCCCTTATGTCTTTACTTTGCATTTTCATCTGGCTCCAAAGACACTAAAGCTCTGCCAGTGGCAGAATCACTATGGCAGATTTGGATGACCCTCATTCTGATTAGCCACTGATTTCCCTTAGGGCTAACGTCACACTTCTACAGATCAGAGCACTGCTAATCAGCAACGTAAGCAATAGAGGAAGTGCCATGAAAGCAGCAATAATGCCACACAATCAGAGCACAGTAAGTGTTAAAGCTGTGGGTGGCATGAGGGTCTTAAACCTTCCTCTGCCTTGACAATTTAATTAATAATAATTAATTAATAATGTTGCTTATTTTGCATGTATGGATTTGGCAAATACTTTGATCCAAAGCGACTTACAGTGCATTCAAGGTATACATGTTAGTACATGCATTTCCTGGAAATTGAACCCACAACCTTGGTTTTGCTAATGCCATGCTTTACCAGCTGAGTTACACTGGCATTTGGTGGCAGATTAAAAAACAAAATACAATTGAAAGTATTAAAATCATGTGACATGTGGAATATACGCTCTACTTCTTATTTTCTTCATTAGACATTTAATTTACTAACCAGGCTCCTTGCTGCTGCTTGATAGACCAGAATTGCTGTTCACATTCATATGTTTTGTTTTGGATGCTGGAGTCCCCAGCAGGCGCCGGTTGCACCAGCCATGCGTAAGTTACAACTTAGACTAGTTATATTGTAAATGAGCACTAAGTTATAATTTACTGTAAGCACTTGCAAGTATTTCATCATTGCACCATTAAACTTAGGTGAAACGTAACACTACATATTAACTAAATATTTATTGAAGCCTCCGACCAGTAGTAAAGGTTGGAATAAAAAAACTGATTGAATGACATAAAAACAGTGATGTTTGGCATGACTACAATCCTTTAGACATACACTCACTTAGCACTTTATTAGGAACACTATGGCCCTAATAAAAGCCAGATGTGGTCTTCTGCTGTTGTAAACCATCCACCTCAAGGTTCGACGTGTTGTGCATTATGAGATGCTATTCTGCTCACTACAATTGTACAGAGCGGTTATCTGAGTTACCGTAGCCTTTCTGTCAGCTCGAACCAGTCTGGCCATTCTCTGTTGACGTCTCTCATCAACAAGGTTTTTCCATCCTCAGAACTGCCACTCAATGGATGTTTTTTTGCTTTTGACACCATTCTGAGTAAACTCTAGAGACTGTTGTGCATGAAAATCCCAGGAGATAAGCAGTTACAGAAATACTCAAACCAGCCCGTCTGGCACCAACAATCATGATACAGTTGAAATCACTGAGATTGCATCTTTTCCCCATTCTGATGGTTGATGTGAACATTGACTGAAGCTCCTGACCCGCACTGCTGCCACTCAAATGGCTGATTAGACAATCACATGAATAAGTAGGAGTACAGGTGTTCCTAATAAAGTGCACAGTGAGTGTAAACTGTAGTTCAAAATAGTTTACTCAGATACTCATGCACTAGCTCAAATTCATTACAATGCTACTCCCCTGCTACAGTAACAAGTGTGGAAAGGTCAGTAATTCACACAGGAATACATGGAAGCTATGTTATACCACTGATATGACATTTGGTTCAGTGTCAAGATATTGTAAAGACATTGGCTTTAATTGTATCATGTAAACTTAATTTGTTTATAAAACATTTAACATAAAAGCATTGGATTTAATATTAAAAAATTGCTGAAATTAATCAGTTGCTCTTAGCATGCAAATTTCATTTGTGTAATGGCTTTCCTTTACTTATTTGAGTCTAGACATTATTGGCCAATTAATTTGATGGAGTTTGCTTACTGATGGCTTTTAAGCCTGTCTAACATCAATGAGCCAGTTTACATGCACACCAATATGCTGATTACTCTCTAAACTCAGCTTATTTAAAAAATCCGACAAAGCAAGAAATCCATGTTTACATGACATTTGAAAAAATCGCATTATTCTCTACTTTTGACATCAAACCGTGAAGAGGCATGCGCTCAACACGTGCGCACATTGGATGAGCCAGCTGGTAAGAACACCGGGTAAGGTGTTTACATGGCACGCAAAATCGGTGTAATGGGCAAAAATCTACCCGTGTCGACCGGGTTATTCATAAGACATTTATGGTCTTTACACCCATAAAGAAACGCCGTTTATTGTGTTTACATGACCGCATGCGTTGTCGGCTTATTAAGCATAATCGGTGTTATAAGCGCATGTAAACTTGCTCAGTGACAGAGTCAAGCTCTGTATACTGTACATATAATAGCTGACTTGCTGTCTGCACAGTTGATTTTGACTTTAGCAAGTTACTAAGCTAATAAGTCAATACTCTGACAAACACAAAACATATGTACACGTAGTTATTAGGAAAAATATTACACTTTTAATTGGATTTTCTATCAATACTGTTTAGTAATGAATAAAAATCACCAACATGTCCTCCAATTTGTCCATCATCTTGGATGGAATTTTGCGCTAAGATTGTCGCAGTTCATTGTGGGATTGCTTTATCCATAAAAGATATATGCAATCCCGCCTCCTGCCTTGGGCCAAAATGAGGTATCTCAGAAGTATGCCTAATGCCTAAAAAATGTGTTAAGGTAGGCAGCACACACCAAGTTTTGAGACCCAGCCAAAGTCACAGTCTGATTTAAAACTTTCAGCAAAACTCCCTTGAGAAACAAGACTCAGGAAGCTGGACAAACTCAATAGGCAATGCGGACAAACTTTTCTGACGCAATGACTGAGAAGATTTAAGGATTGTTTAGATGTTACACCATCATTTCTTTGGATCTGTCTATGGCAGTGTTTGATCAGTCATACAGCCTAATGCTGACATTTGTTTTTTTGCACTAGTATCAGATTCTGAAAAACATGATTTGAGCTTTTTGTGTAGCATCAAAGGACTCTGACATGGTTCTTTAGGTTTATGGCTGGACAGCTCCTGCTGCTTTCTCAAACACAGCTGTCTAACGGGATGAACAAGTGTTAGAAAAGAGATGAAAATGGAGGTAGACATCATGGCTCTACTCCAAAACCTTGTGAAAGGACTCTGTTGGCAGGATTAACGGTACTCCAGAGGCAAATGCTGTTCCAAAGGTAGACAGCACAATTATTATCCTCCCATGATGATGGAAGTTGATTTACATTTACATTTAGTAGGTGCCATGGGCGGACTCTTTTCTGCATATCACGGCGCTGTTTTGTGGCCCTCTTCAGCTAGTCATGACCCGTTTGGCATAACGCAACTTATCGCCACCCGTTTCGCTGCCGGCCCACCGGGAAAAGTCCCGGTACTTCCTATGGCCAGTTGCCCCTGGTAGGCTCTATTATACAAAGCAACTAAAAATGAGGAACATCAAAAGCAATTATGTATGTATTATTATAACATTTTTGATTAAAAAATATACAATTATAATATATTAAAAAATCCATTCAATACTGAAAATATCGTTAAAATAGTACAATCAAATTACATATTGAAAAAAATTAAATGACTCAATATTTATGTATTCTATGCTTATTAAAGTGTCAAGTTGTTAGCTAAGCCAAGCTATATTTAAATCAATTGTGAGCCATGTCTCCTATGTGCTTTACATGAGGAGCTCTATTTTATAATACTGAATTGTTTTTATTTTTAATTATTTTGTTATTTTTATTTTAAAGGGATAGTTCACCCAAAAATGAAAATTCTCTCATCATTTATTCACCCTCATACCAGATTTGTATGACTTTCTTTATTTTGCTGAACACAAATAAGTATTTTTAGAAGAATATTTCAGCTCTGTTGGTCCATACAATGCGAGTGAATGGGTACCAACATTTTGAAGCTCCAAAATGCACATAAAGGCAGCATAAAAGTAATCCATAACACCCCAGTGTTTAAATCTATATCTTCAGAAGCGATATAATAGGTGTGGGTGAGAAACAGATCAATATTTAAGTCCTTTTTTAATATATATGCCCAGTAGGTGGCAATATGCATAAAGAATGCAAATCATCAAAAACCAAAGAAGAATATGAAATTGAAAGTGGAGAATGATGGTAAAAAAAAAGGAATTAAAGCTGAAGTATGTAATTTCTGTGACACTAGCCCCACCGAACGGAATTGCAAATGTAAACAATGTTTTCAAAACAGCTTTCTGAATACACCCCTTGCCTGTCTCTGGACCTCTGTTTGAAACGCTTGGTTTTAAGCTGTCTGGCCCTTTAAGACTTCAATGTAAACACCCATTGTCATGATTGGCTGACATCGTGCAGCCCTTCCAATACAGCCATATTTGAAACGTAGTCCGAAGAAAATAAACAAATTCCACAAGACCACAACCTTAATAAAACTAATAAACTATTAAACATTTATGAATTAAATTTTTTACTTACGGATTTGCAGTCCAATAGTGTTTTAACTGCCCCATCCTTCAATAACAGTTCCTGTGACTGGATTACAAGCATACAATATAATCCATGCTGAAATGTTCTGAATACACAAACGTAATACAGTCCATGGTGATGTTGGGGTGCTTTAACCGGTTCAACGGGCCAAAGCAGAGATGCTGGTTTTCAAATCTTACAACTTCCATGTTTGTTTACACACAGGACTGCATGTTTCTTCCATTCAGTGGCAGCAGCAGAATGAGATGCCTTTTTAAAAGTTGTGGTTGTCCTGCTCTTAAAAACATGGCATACTTCTACAGAGCTGAGATATTCTTCTAAAAATCTGTGTTTGTGTTCAGCAGAAGAAAAAAGTCATATGCATCTGGGATGTATGAGGGTAAGTAAATGATGAGAGAGTTTTAATTTTTGGCTGAACTATTACTTTCAAAGGTGAACAAGTAACTTTTATCTTTGTGCCATCTTGGATTACACTGACACCTAGATGAAGCTTGGATGCAGCATCATTTAAAATCAAGTTTTCAGTTTCAGATGCCATTGTAGAAATGTAGTATTCACAGTCAGCCATGATTACTTTAATCAGTGAGTGAAAGTGTCAAATAACAGGACGGCTGCTGAGTGTTACGGCTGGCTTGTAAACTGCAACATAAAAAAGCATACAATACAATTCTCTCCATGTAGAATAAAACAACTTTTATAAGGTTACTGATATGACTGGAGTCGTCATTTTAATGTGAGTGGTCATAATTTCCTACATACTGTATATTGTAAAATTACATTTAATACCTTTAGGAGTTAAACTTTTTTAATGAGGAAAAATGACTGAGTGCACCTTTAAGTAATTTGACAGTTTTTTTTTTTTTATTTTAATTTTTAATTTTTTTTATTATTATTAGAATTTTTTACCTTTATTTTTATTATCATTATCATTTTTAAGTATTTTTTAGTTTTAAGTTGTTGGCTATATCGGTCACTTATGAGGTTCCGTTTCAGTTAGGATGCTGCCTTTTCACTAGGTTTTGGAACAGAGTTCATGTCTTTGTTTTACACATATGTACAATGTACAGTAGAAGAGAGCAAACCACAAATCACATCGCAACATACAGTATATAAAATGAAAAGTGAGGTTTTATGAATTATCTCATTCATCTCTCTATCTGAGGATAAGAGAGATAAACTTTTTACATCTTTTTAGTCAAACAAGAAACTTTTTATATCTTTTTAGTCAAACTGGCCACACACACATATACACACACAACTGACCCCGTTAGACCTCAAACCAGATTTTCAGGCAATTATTCAGGCAGCTAATTAGGTCATTCTCCTCCTTTAGGCTCCAACAGTGCAGCAACATGAGATGCCACAGACTGACCAATGGGCCTACCTGCCTCAAGGCTCAGAGCAACAGAATCTGTGATTGGTCCACTACTTGCCTCACCGGTGGATGTACTGGCGACTGAAGACTCCTGTGGTGGTCGCCAGTCTCTAGAGTTCACTATAAATACCGGGCAGTTTATGGAACCTTCTGGAACTGTGGAGTATGGTCTAATATTCATATAGTGCAGTTAAACATTTGATTGTCTGTGCTATATAACTCAATAGTGCTACAAGGTTGAGGAGTTTTGTACCGTACTTTTTTTGACTTTCTCCTATCTCCGCATTACATTGTTGTCTCTGCATATTACATTGATTTTCACAGACATTTTTAAACACTGTGACTCTGTGGTGCTATCAAAACATTGCTTATCGCTCTAACTAACCTATCAACATTGGCTCAACCAATGGCATCAGTCTGGGGCAGGATCTCTTTGCCCAACTAATGGGAGGAAGGGGGAGTGTTCATGAAACCTGTAAGAAAATAATCAATGTTGGCTTGACAAACAAACTCCAACTGTCAAAAAATAAAATTTAAACAAAACCCATGGGTTACGAAAGCTGACATATATATATATATATATATATATATATATATATATATATATATATATATATATATATAAAGAACTAGACTGCTGACGCAATGGTAAACTGCCAGTAGGAGGTGAAGCCACCGGAAGTGTTCAGGCAACCATGTTGGAATGTCCCAACTGCCATAGAGCCTCAATGACCAACGGCTGATACAGCTGTCGGTTCACCATCTTTAACTTCTGCATTCGACAGTTGCATTTTGCCCCCTAGTGACAACCAAAATTATCTTTTATTTGCTCGTTATGGATCATATTGTTACAAGGGAGAACATACACTGGATCACGATGTCAGAGCATCCACCTGCCACCAGTCTATTAGTGCAGCACAATGTTAACCAAGGTATGTGGCAAAACTGTCAACAAGTTGTAATGTAGGAAGGAAAAGTTGCAACATCTGCTTGTTGTAGGGTGACAGCACGTCCTTTTCCACAGACATCTAACCAGGATTTCTAAATAGCCTAAAATGCATGTTTTCACATTGACATGCTCTCTAAAGTCATAGATACATTTCTTACATTCTCTGTGTGTGTTTATAATTTGAAAACCATTTAAACTTAGCGTATCAGTTTAATTTGATCCATTTTGCATGGCTTATCTCCCACTCTTTCTGCGCACCCACTGCATATGTGTCAATATAAAGAGAGACAGAGAGAGCAAGTGAGAATGCACACTCACTGTGAGGAAAAGGCACTTTTAAATGAAACAATTTCTGCAAAATGAGCTCAGTACGAACAATTCCATGTTAGCCATACATATGTCTGAAGATGTCAGACTTATGTTTCAGTGAACTTGCTTACATTCAGTGTAATCTGTTTGCCACTGAAGTTAGTTAAAGCTATTTTCTGATATAGATGTACAAAACTTGCTCAGGCTTTAAAAAAGCAGTAACATTTCCTGACTAATTAATTAAACAATTACATGTATTGGAAGATTGCATTGTAAGGTTAAGATACACAAGTGGTGGATGAATTACTAATGTTTGCTCTTTTACTTGAGATGTTTTCCTATTAAGTCAATTGGCACACTAAAATTTTTGGGCTGACAATAATGGCGGCGCGGTGACTTCAATGTTATGACGTCTTCAGCATTCCAGATCAGTGGTTGCGAATGACATTTTATGTTCAATTTAAACCCCAACAGGCCAAAAAAGATGCTGTTACTTGTTGGTAATAGGGTTTTATAAGGAATTAAAGAGGCTGGTCAACTTACCGGACACACATACACCCACACACTGATTGTGTCAGTAGGGGAGCAATCTGCAATGCCCACCTCATTCAGTGCCCATTGAATTCTCCCTCTCTTTGCAATAAGGGCAGATGAGTTGCCCTCCCCGCTATGTGATTCTGCAAACAAAAATGTCATTCTTGAAAACACACACAGATGACCACATGCACCAAGCGAATAAATGGGCTTTGTAGTTCATCCAAACACAGACACTAATATCATCCCTCAGATTTATAAAAAGCAAGACAAAAAGTATTGTGTCCAAGGGAATGCATCTGTGAATGCATCTCACACACACACACACACACACACACACACACACACACACACACACACACACACACAAACAGAGTGAACACTCTCTCTGATAGCCAATGTGACATTTCATCTATTCTCCCTCTGGGTGCTGTTGATCCCTTGTGTTACCTCTGCCTCATGCGTAGGGGCCCTTCTTTCCCTCCATCCTTTCTTCATCCCGACACAACAGGGAAAAAAGGTCAACCGCACCATTATTTTATCCCGAACCTTTGGCATAACATTTATACTAAAGGCAAGAAATATCCACCAAAGTAAAATACGAAGGAAGGGCAAACAATAGGAGAACACTATTGGTTAATGCCAACAAAAGCTTTGAAACTGATTGGCGTAAGAGTTCAAAAGACCTCTGTGCTGTCTGGCAATTGCTTTGAAACTCACTATGGGATTGAAAATCAGTGGTAAAATCATGATTTTTTCAGTTTTTAAAGACTTTTCCCCTTCATTTCATTGCAAATAGAACACAATTGAATGGCTTTTAAGATGACTAAAAGGTTAGTTATTGTAACTATAAAATCTAATCAAGAGTATAACACCTTAGAAGTAGCATTTTAGCTGGTGCTAAATGTCTGTCACCCCTCTATAAATATATTAAGTCATTAGTGTTGTGTTTCCATATCACATTCAACTTTTAAATTACTTTGAAAGATATAAAAGGCACTGTTTTCATGGCACATGCATACCCTGCAAAAATGTTATTTATATAAGCTGATTAATAAGAAATATTATTCAGTCAGCCTAGTCATTTTCACAAAATAAACCCTAATGAGGTAAAATGGGATTTATTTAGCAATAATGGCCATCTGATTGTACATTATCTCTCTTATTAAAGACGATATCACTATTTACCAAATAAATAAAAATAAACAAATAAAATAAACACTCAAGAGTGATTTGAGCTATTGATTTGCAAACTAACTGAGAATGTGAGAAGATACGGTGGCGTGAAATAGGAAAGCAATACAAAACTAGCACAGTGTAGGAGATGTAGATTCAAATATATAGTTTGGTGGTCAATATACAAAATATTTTACTGCAGAGTGTCACAATTACCCAATCATATTGGGGGGGGGGGGGTTAACAAAAGGGAGAGAGAAAGCAGAGAGGGAAGAGAGAAAGGAGAGAGAGCCGGGCTCGCCGGCCCCGGACACGCCATTCCGTCTGCGACGCCGGGCGATGGCACTGGACCCCTCAGCCGTCCCTTCCGATTGCTGGTTAATGCAGTGCTCCAGCACTACTGGATCGAGCACTCCCTCAGCATCGCGATCCTCAGTCAGTGGCTAGGACACCTTGACGGTACGTCCTTCCTCCAACCCAGGTTTTGGCACCAGTGTAACAATTTATATGGTAAGGAGGAAGCTGGGACTGGACTGACAAACACTTTTCAGCATAAAAAGAAACAAAAACACGCACTGCTTTTCAGCCAGCTGCGTCAAATCATAAAAACACGTGGACAAGCTTCGTACATCTCTCTCCCATCTGCCGCTGTCTCCTCTCCTTAAATACTCCCGCCTCCCCTCGCTGGAACGCGAGGCAGATGTGGCGTGCAAGTGGAAATCATTCGCCACTTATCTGCCCAGACACCGCTCGGCCCTGCCCTGCTCACCACAACATTGTACAGTGGACCAAAAGCAGCTTCCATTTTCTTTAAAGTTCACCTAGTGCGCTGCCTTGAGCTTCAGCTGTGCCAATTTCAGTTGAAATTAAGCATTTCTGTTAAGTTCGCAAACCTATCCTCGGTCCTGCATCAGCTGAGGACGTTTTCCTTGAAGTCTTCTCATCTTCCTGAGCAGACAAATCAAGGTTAATGCATAGCAGTACAGTAACATGACCTTATCAATCAGCGAGAGTCATCAGTCCAACTAATCTCAGACTAAACATTGAGCCAAGCTCAGCAAAGTCAAGCTAGACTAGTGGTTCAGACAAGGCCAAACTCAAATACCTTAAATCCTTCAGGACAACTGTGCATGGCTTATATTATCAAAGAAGGCAAAAGAAGCAAACTCAGTGTAAGAGATAATGTGAGAGGTGAAGAGGAAGACAAAGACATACCAGGAACAACAAAATAATGGAAGACCACACATAGATTCATTGGGAGTCTTACTTAATTACTTCCTTAATCGATTGGTCTATTTGCAGCTTAGTCAGGGGAGACGGCTGTTTTGGGGCCAGTTATTGACCCGTATGCTGATTGTGCATTTGCTTTGTTGTATACCACCAATTCCTCAGTGGCTGTAGAAAGAAGCTGATGAAAAGACATCTATAACAACTCTATGACAATGCTGATTTGAAGTGTTGGTTATTTGGGATTTGTAATATTGTCCGAAATTACATAAAATTAAATTATATGTCAGTAATATCGAGATACTAACAATAAACTGCCTACGATCAATTCATTCTAGACCAGACTGATCGCACTGTGAATTCGGCAACAGTAGGTCAAAAGTTCTGCTGTTAAAATCAATCTGTGCTTACTGAAATTCAAATTACTGTCCCCAGTGGCTAAAGCGGGAAGTGTTGTTGGACGTACAGTAAGGGCACGTGTGAGCTCCAGTTTCAGGGTGAAATGTACACAGTGTGGTGCCAAAAGCAAGTTGTATTTTTAGTTGTTAATGGTGTAATACAGTCAACAGAAATGCATATTTTATTAACTCTACCCCCTAACACAAACCCCAACCCAAAACCTAACAGTCAGTGGAGTAAAAATTTAATTTTACAGTGAAAATGCAATCTCCAAAACACACTCACCTTACTTCCTGGTTTCTGTGGGACCAGAACCCTTGCCTTGGTTGTTGCTCACGCTGCGTGCTTACAGTAGCGCTAGAGGAAAATGTGTTCATGCTTGAATTTATGCAAAAATGTCTGATTGGGCATATAGGGTGCATGAACATTTGAAAGCAACTTGTCGATTTCCAGTGTGACCATGTTGCCCAGACTGGCGGTAGTCAGACATTAAGTGTTACCTAGTGTCTGCCACCAACACAGTAGGTGACACACCCAAAAAGTGACAAAGAACTATGGTAAACACTAGGGATATACACTAATTGGCTAAACAAGCGACATGTGCCAACAGTTAGGGGCACATTATACCAATACATGGAACAAGATGATTTCAAAGTACAAAATTGAGGAAGTAAGCACTACATTTCAGCAGCTGTCTCCATTGATGGCCATTCAAAAGCAACTTATAAAATCACAGATATGTCATTGTATTATAGTACATTGTTTTATAAGTGACTGACTTATTTGGAGGGCACTTAAAGGAATAGTTTATAATATATATATAAATATATATATATAAAGAGAGAGAGAGAGAGAGAGTATCATAATATACTATCATGTCACTTGACTGAGAGGGATCTTTATTAAAACATCTCCTTTTGTGCTCCGCATAACAAACAAAGTCATACTGGTTTGGAAGGACATGATGGTGAAATACTGACAAAATTTTCATTTTTGGGTGAACTATTACTAGTTTGAGTCTCAAGTGTGTTTGAAGTAGAGGAAGAAATTACTCAGCATCCATTCCATCCATCTGTTTTAGAACTCTGCAATTAAAGGAAAAAGTATTTATAGAGGAAAAATTCTACCCCTATATCTTATTACCCTCTGTTTCACTTTACCTTTCACTTTTGAAAACATAAAAAAAACCCACTGCACCTTTTACTGTATCTCTTTGCTCTCTTCAATATTCTCAATATCGTATCACTGAAAGTACATTTATTCCTGGCCAGGTCAGCACATGTCTTGGCACTTTTTGACCATCAACATATAATTTCCTATTGGCCTAGCTCATCCTCTTCTTTGAGTCAGCTAACAGCAAAACTGCCTCTGTTTTGACTGTCATTCTCTGTTTGTTTGTTCCTCCTCTTTCTCTTATTTGTGTCCACCATTTCCTGATAGTTTCCTGTCTGTTTCTTCCTGTTTCTCTTCACATTTTGCTCTCTTCCATTTCCTTTCCCCTCTCTTTTGCCATCCATACTTGTAATAAAATTTTTAATGTCTCGGTACATCTTTCTTCTTCTCAATTTCTTTGCCTCCCTTCTTCACCCTTCCTTCCTCCCTCTAAATCAGCCTTTAAGTCATGACACGGCAGAATATTGCCAGCGATTTGCCTGGCAGGTGCCTTTATCCAAGGCCTCTGTTTCCACAATCACATTAGCCATTAGTACAGCTGGGGAGGTACTGGAGCGAATCAGGTTAAGTAGCTGCTCAAGGGTACAAAAGCAGAGGCCCACCTGGAGTTCAGATCTGCCTACCTCGCTAAAACACTCTCTCAGATGCACACAAACACACACTTGGACTTTTGCAGGAGTGTGCATATTTACATACTTAGATGTATGCACAGGCACGCATACATGCAGATGTTTGCTAATTCAGGTTTGTGGCGTACAGGCAGAGAATCTGGAACGGATGGGACATAGTTGGCAGGGTGGTTATGTCAGATCAGTTGATTGAGTTTACATAACCCTGAAAATGCAGAAAGAGAGCAAAAAAAAAAAAAAAAAAAGAGACAGAACTAGAGCATTATAACCTCTTCAGTTGCACTGAATAACTTCCCAGAAGGCATCCAAGAAGAGTGGAAGCTGTTACAGCAGCAAAGGGAGGACCAACTCCCTAATAATGCCTATGGTTTTGAAATGACATGTTATACAAGAACATACAGTATAGGTGTGGATTTTGGGTGTCCATGTACTCTTGTCCATATAGGGTATCTCTGCTAACAATCCTAAACAGCATTCTTCAAAAGTCAACACAAGGTTCAGTACCATGAAACATGGGAAACTTCAGGACCATGGACAGTTCCCATGCCAGCTCAGTGCAAGTTTAATGGATAAAACCTACTCACTTTTGCTTTCTGATCAAGCTGCGCAGTTCTCCAATTGTAAAATGAATTAATATGTAAGGGATAATGTACAGTCAGCCGGTCGTTTTAGCAAAATAATCCCCAATGGTCTTGTATCACTATGAAGGGGTTTATTTTGCGCTAAAGACCATCAGACTGTACATTATCCCATTTATTACAAGGCTACCTACCAAATAAATGGATATAAAATATTGATTTGCATTGAAATTATGTTATTATGTAAGAAGAAAGAGACTGCGGAGTCTCCAAAAACAGCTCAACTGAACCTCTGGTTTGCTGCAAGCAGGGTTGGGGAGTAACGGAATACATGTAATGGGAATACGTATTTAAAATACAAAATATAAGTAAATGTATTCCACTACAGTTACAATTTAAATCATTGGTATTTAGAATACAGTTACATTCAAAAAGTATTTAGATTACTGAACAGATTACTTTGCATTTTATTGTCATTTGTTTCATTTAATATGTAGTCTTTTCAGATAGAAAACATTTATACATATAAATGATGCGATCCAAAATGCATTTGAACAGGGTGAAACACTTTCTTATGTTGTGTTACATTCATACGAGCAGACAGAGAAGTAAGTTTGAAGTAAGTTTGGAGCAGAAGAAATAGAAATAAACCTTGTGTAAATTGTCAGCTTTACGCTAAGCTAAAATGCTATTTCTAGACATTTTACATGCACATGTTAACAGGCACAATCATATTTTTTTATCAAGAAAATTCATGTTAGATCATAATTTCTTTTTTTCTAGTAAGACCTTTGATATTAGCGCAAAAATCATATTCTTGATAATAATTTTTGTATTGTTTTCCTGTAAAAATATCTAACAATCCTTACATTTTATTATTAATTTTTTCATGGAATGGGTTTCCATGGCCGAGCAGCTGCATCCAAGCCATACATCACCAAGTGCAATGCAAAGCGTCGGATGCAATGGTGTAAAGCACGCCACCACTGGACTCTAGAGCAGTGGAGACGCGTTCTCTGGAGTGACGAACCACACTTCTCCATCTGGCAATCTGATGGACGAGTCTGGGTTTGGCGGTTGCCAGGAGAACGGTACTTGTCTGACTGCATTGTGCCAACTGTGAAGTTTGGTGGAGGGGGATTATGGTGTGGGCTTGTTTTCAGGAGCTGGGCTTGGCCCCTTAGTTCCAGTGAGAAGAACTCTGTATGCTTCAGCATACCAAGAGATTTTGGACAATTCCATGCTCCCAACTTTGTGGGAACAGTTTGGGGATGGCCCCTTCCTGTTCCAACATGACTGCGCACCAGTGCACAAAGCAAGGTCCATAAAGACATGGATGAGCGAGTTTGGTGTGGAAGAACTTGACTGGCCTGCACAGAGTTCTGACCTCAACCCAATAGAGCACCTTCGGGATGAATTAGAGCTAAGACTGTGAGCCAGGCCTTCTCGTCCAACATCAGTGTCTGACCTCACAAATGCGCTTCTGGAAGAATGGTCAAAAATTCCCATAAACACACTCCTAAACCTTGTGGAAAGCCTTCCCAGAAGAGTTGAAGCTGTTATAGCTGCAAAGGGTGGGCCGACGTCATATTAAACCCTATGGATTTAGAATGGGATGTCACTTAAGTTTATATGCGTCTAAAGGCAGATGAGTGAATACTTTTGGCAATATAGTGTATGTTCCAAGCAAATGCAAGCATTCAGCTGCAGGTTAAGGTGTTTGTGGCTAAAATGTTAGCATTAGAAAAAATAAAATACATATTCAACAACATCTCTTGCAATGAATGCACTTTTATATAAAACCAAAATGTAATTGCACAATTATAAATGATCGTAATGATAAGAAGTTAATAAAATTTGTGCTTGAGATTGAAATGTTCAGACCAATGTGTGACAGCAGTCAGCAGGGGAAGAATAAGAGAAGATGAATGAATTAGTTGATATGAAAAAGAGATGGATGAGAGACAGCTAAGAGAAGGGGGAGGAGAACAGAGAACAGAACGCACCCATCTTCGTGTGATCTTGCATGCCCCGTGAATAAAAACCTTGGGAAAAGCAATTAAACACCAAACAAGGATACATGACTGCAACGAGTCAGATTGATGATAATGGATTATCTGGATAATCAATGTGCCCATAGCAGGGCTTCTCATGAATTAATCACAACCAACACACGAAAGCAAACAGAAACAGTCTAGTTTTACTAATTCCTCCTGCTGCCTAGCAACGCCTGAGCCACAATGTGCACATCAGCACCTCCCCATCACTCAAAAGCCAAGCCAAATGTATCTGATTACAGGAGACACATAAAAGACACTTACATCATATGTAAACATGCACACAGCAAACACATATGAAATGCTGATGTACTGATGGCATGCAGAGGAACAGTAGCCTTACTTTGGATATGATAAAATAATGTACTCTTGTAAATAAATATAAATATAAATGTCCAAACTTTAATACTGTATATATAATTCACTAAATTTAAGAGGATTTATATAAAAATATGTATTTAAATTAATTGCATGTGCCATTTTCTAACCCCTAAATTAAGTGATAAATTACTGTTGCAAAATTTTATATGAAAATAAATGTCATTCAGTTAATTTAAATCATGTATGCATCTTCTTAACTATTTTGTAATATGTATAATAATGGCTGAATAGGTTGAATATCTTGCACTATACTCTCAGAAACAACTGCCTAGAAATGCCACCTGTGGTGGAATAAAAGCCGGATGACCCTCCTTTTCATTCAGTTTATTTTAGCCAATTTTGCAGTACTCAGGTGGTGCGCAATGACTAGTGAGTAAATTTCTCTCTCCACTTTCTGTCAAGTGATGTATCGATGTACACTTATACATACCGTCTGTGATGGCATAGAACAGGTGTGCCTCATACACTGATTTTTGATACTGTTGAGTTTCAGAGAATCCTTGATTTTGGGACAGGAAGATAATGTGAGAATCTTGTGATACAAAGATATGGGATACTGTAAGAGAAACATACTGGATGAGAAATGGACTTTGGAGAGAGCGAGAGAGAGAGAGAGAGAGAGAGAGAGAGAGAGAGAGAGAGAAAGAGAAAATAATTTGATTGACAACAGTGGCAATTGACATGGCATATATGCACAGACAAGTGCAAGGATGGTAGATACAGCAAGTTTAAGAAGTGATAGTTCTCTCTCTCTCTCTCTCTCTCTCTCTCTCTCTCATCCCCTTTACTGCAGTCACCACAGCAACATGCCTGGAGGGGACACAAGAGAGGCAGCATCCCTGTCAAAAACAACAGAGAATGGGAGCAAAAATTGAAGGAGGGAGAATGCAGGAAAGACAGAGTGGGAAAAAATATGCAGAGAATGACAATAGGCTATACAAGCTAAAAGGAAACACCAATTAGTCATACTTTATGGGATCATTTGATTCAAAATAAATATTGTATGCTTATCAACTTTTAAAGGGAAGAAGAAAATGCTTTCCATATCTTTTGCTGTTGACATCAAAGTCTGTGCATCCAATCAAACTTTATATTTGGTGCACATTTATCTGTCACTTGGTATAATGGCTTATGCTAGTAATACACTATATGGCCTTGTACTGTATTTGTTCCATGCGGTAGGCCACACATCTGAGATAAAACATTTAATGAATTTTCTGTTTAATTTTAACAATTTTTAAACAAAATTAAAATTCTGTCATTATTTACTCACACTCATATTGTTCCAAACACATATTTCTTTCATTCTTCCATTGAACCCAAAAGGATACATTAGGCAGAATGTTAGCCTTAGTGACCATTCACTTTCATTGCCTTTTTTCCATACAATGAAAATGAATGGTGACTGAGACTAACACTCTGCCCAACATCACGTTTAAAGAAATATTCCAGATTCAAGGGATAGTTCACACAAAATTTAAAATTCAGTCACTGTTTACTCACCCCTGTGTTGTTATAATCCCATATTACTTTTTCTTTTTCTTAACACAAAGGGATAAATTGTAAAAAACATGTTTTTCTCAGTGATGTCATACAATGGCAGTTTATGGTGACCACCTCTTCAAGCTTCAAAAGAATGTAAAAGTATTTTCCAGAATAAAAGTATTCCATGAGACTCCATTTCATTAGTAAAAATGTACACTGACCGTTATTCTCCGGTGCACGTTCAGTCTGCAGCTCTTTGCATGAAAGCAACAGTAGTAATGCAGCACGTGCGAGATGGGGCATTCAAGCGAAAACGAATTTTGTTTCGCTTCAACAGGACCACCAGTGATATTAACAACAGAAAACACAACATAGCTGCACACAAACCAGAGAACAGAACTTACAAAACATATCTGAAGAGTTTGTAGTAGAAGAATAGATGCATTTCAATGTCGAGCCTTATTTGTTTTAACAGTTGTCCTCCATCAAACAGAGAGATAGGGCTGAAGGTAGCTACACTCACACCGTGTCCTACTCAGATGGCAAACGACACTATCTTAATCAGAGTTTTTTGTCTTAAGCAGCTGCGATGAGCAACGGGACATTCTGTTGATCACTTGGTGTCTATATTTGGTGTCGCACCCGGTAACCCAGCCCACTATGAACTGGCACTGGTGCGAGTGCGAGGCGATTGTGTGTGTTCCGCAACTACTTTCGGGTCCTTGAATAAGGTGTAACGTGCGAGTAAGGGCAGCTGGTGGAGTTTCTGGTGCCCCCCTCCAGTAAGATGATGGTCATGTTGAAGCGAAACAAAACTGATTTCCGCTTGAACGTCCCATCTCGCGGGTGATGCATAACTACTGTTGCTCTTTTGCAAAGAGCTCAAAAGCTTGCGTGCAGACTAATGAACGTGCCAAGGAGAATAATGTTCAGTGAACATTAGATTTCGGTTTGTTTCACACCAAACCATACTGTATGCTTTCATAACAATCATGAGTCTCATGGAATAATTTATTAGACTTCTGAATTATACTTTTGTGTCCTTTTGAAGCTTGAAGAGGTGGTCACCATAAACTACCATTGTATGACATCACTGAGAACAAATATTTTCCCAAATTTCTCCCTTTGTGTTAAGAAAAAGAAAGAAAGTCATATAGGGTTATAACAACACAGGGGTGAGTAAACAAATGCTGAATTTTCATTTTTGGGTGAACTAATCCTTTGAGCTCAATCGACAGCATTTGTGGCATACTATAGATAAAAAAAATTAAAATAAAAATTTACCTATCATTGTCTTTATAAAAAGCAAAAATCTGTGTTACAGTGAGGCACTTACAATGGAAGTGAATGGAGCCAATCCGTAAATGTTAAAATACTCACTGTTTCAAAAGTATAGCCACAAGAGATAAACAAAATGCATGTTAACATGATTTTAGTGTGATAAAATCGCTTACTACAACCCTTTCTTTGTAAAGTTATAGCCAATTTTACTATTTCATTGCCATGACGATGTAATGTCAACAAACCCTAAAACCCTAAAATTACTGTAAAAATTACTATTTAAACAACTTTACAGCTCAAATAATACATGAGTTTTAAAAGAAGAATTAATGTAAGTGCTTTCATAAAATTATAAGTTGCACATTACTGCCTTTACACCCTCCAAAAAAAATGGCCCCATTCGCTTCCATTGCAAGTGCCTCACTGTAACCTTGGTTTTTACTTTTTTTTTTTCAAGAAAAGGTGGGATGAGTAGAAATTATTTTGTGGGAATCAACATTATGCCACAGGTATGTGGATTGAGCTGAACTTGTATTGAACCTGGAATATTCCTATAATGTTCCATGGGGGAAAAAAGTCATACAGGTTTTGAACAACATAAGGGCAGTAAACAATGACAGAATTTTCATTTTTAGTTGAATTTGCAGCTTTCTGTTATACATATCTAACTTTAACTGAAAATACAAGGAGCAAGAAATACTGTCTCCACAATAGGAAAAAACAGCGACTTAAACAAACAGTTAAACAAAGCCGGATAATGTACGTTTACTAAACAGTTAAAAAAGACGCTTTATTGTGTGAGTGGGAGGAGGGGGCGTGGCCGCTAACAGGGCAACCGCACCCTGTCAATCACACACTGTGGCGGGAGGCTGAGGAGAAAACGAGTGTCAGTCAAGACGCCTACGGCTGGCTTACGTTTCTTATTACTGTTTGACATTTTATCTGCGTTTCGTCAAAAAAGAGAGTAAAACCATAGAGGGATGTGGGAGAAGCTTAGACAAGTTCACATGCGGTTTTGTATCGTTCTTTGCACTTTTTGAGTCGTTCTTGTGTCTTGTTTCTTCGGTCTACCGCACGTCACCTGGCCAAAGAGACACCTGCTAATGTTTATCGTCATTTTTTTCTTTCTTTTTTTCTTGTAGATGATTTATTTCATAACAGAATTATTTTGGAACTTATTTCAGTGAATTCCGACAGACTTGGGCAGGATGCCTTGGATGAGCGTCTCTCTGTTAAGGAGTTACATTAGGGAATGCACAAAGCTCTGTGACTAAAACTCACCACACTGCGGCACGGCTTCGCGATATAAACGCTTTGCGACCGTCTGTCCACTTACCGAGTCGCAGGAATGTTGTAAAAACCGTAGTTTTCCGTGGGACTGGGGTACTGAGAGTCGAAGAAGGTGAGAGACGCAACGGGTGACGGGTGAGCGAGAACGCGGGAATATTATAATGGCTCTCGCGGCGGTTTGTCTCTACCTCCTCGCGCTCGCCTGGACAAACTTGCGCCCGGTCCAAGGAAACAACCGGCACGCCGTGTACTGGAACAGCTCAAACATACAGTAAGTGTGTTTTTTAAGTTTTATTCGACGGCAGTTGTGAAGAGAGCACAGTCCCGTACTTTGGTTAACACGTAGAGAACGTTTGAGAAAAGAAAACATACACCGTGGTGGATCCACGTAACATTTCACCCAAGATTACAATAGTAATACATAAATAAGTATATTTAGAGACAGATTTTTATGCATTGTGGCATTATTCTCATTACCATAATGCGTCAACGCCAAATGGAACAATACAAGTACTCTGCACTTTTAAGTCTATTATTGTAAAAATAAAGTAATACAATCTAAAAAAAAAAGTTTAGGTTGTAAATCAATGTTCTCAATTCAGTACAACAATGAAACATATTATGCATAAAGATACTTAACATTTATTTGAATTACAGTAATGACAATCATATACAGTATGTTTTTGCATTACAGTAATGAGAATGCTTAATTGTCATGAAATAATGCCACAGTGCAACCGTGAATGGTCTTAATGATAAGCATATTTGAGTAAAATATATGGGGTGGCACCGAAATTCCGTCCGACCGGGGGTGGGGGTTGTGACTGTTATATCGTATGACCGGGGTCTCTAGAACCACTCCTGTGACCCAGACATGTTCTTGACATGTTTTGTAAAATTTGGCCACTCATCCCCGCACACACATTTGTGTACACGTACTTAAAATTGTCCTCAGGAGTTTTGATTTAGGGGATGGTTGTCTGGTCACGTGCCACACATTTTGGCTCGTGCACTGAGGAAGTTGATAAAGTGGCTCGTGGTTGAGCCATGTTTGGTTATGCCTCTAGACTGATTTATTTTTGTATCAGGACTGGATTCTGTGAACTGTGTGCTGATGCTGGGTTCACACATTCTCCGTGAGCAGGGCGTGAGCGCAGCCTGATCTCACAATGAAAAGAGTAGATCGACTTATTTTTTTGTCAAAATCGGTATACGTTGACTGAAATTTCGAAACATTGCCCCGCAGTGGCCAAAGTGTTGTAGGGCATATGGGCACGTGTGAGCTCCATCTATGTCCAGGAGAGGTCGCCAAAAGCTAGTAGTGAAGCAAGTTATTTTCAGCTTTAATGGAAGTTATACAATGAAGAGAAAAGCATATATTTATAGATTCTATCCCCCAATCCAAACCCAGACCTTACCTTAACCATTAGTGGAGTAAAAAAGTAATGTTAGAGGGAAAAGTGAAACTTCCGAATCATGCTCGTCATTGATTATTCAAACGTGGTTACTGCCTGGCTTTGAATCCTAGTCTCCCACGCAGCTGCTTATCACACCAGGTGGAAAGGTAAACACATTGAAACCACTGCAAACATGTCTGATAAGAATTCTGCATGTCAGCACGTCGGCATACAGTCACCAAACCTAGGGTACCGAAACTATCGGAAACATCATGCCGACTTCACATGTGATCATGTTGGTGAGCGAGGCATGAACGGTGCGTTTTCGTTTCGCTGCCCATATTAACAGATCACACCGTTCTCGCTGCAAGCATGAGTCGCGAGGTGACGTGTTCCAGATGCGGCATTGAGCGGACAGTTTCAGCATTGAGCCTATTTTTCCCGCGTGGCTCACGCTGAGCTCAATGGCTCTGGGTGCAGTACAACACTAAAATAATCAGGAGATTATAGAAAAAACACAAAAGCAAATCAAAATTATTTAAACCGAACCTTAGTACACTACAGTTTATATGTCTGCATGCTAGTAAACTCAATAAAATAACTTAATAAAGGAAAGAATTAATAAACTGCCTGACCATTTGTCATTCTGTGTATATAGGTGTACAGTATAGACACAACATTAACTAATCTCAACCAAGTGTGCTGATAAAGATGAAGTGCACGTGACTGCCTGCTGTTGTCCTTGAAGCAGTAATAACCACGGCTTATTATGACCTTATTTAATAATAAATTTGGCATAGGATCCCATAGATAACTTATTTTCTGTGCAGAGGTGCTACTGTTTCTTGCAGAAGAGATGCGGCCAGTGTGAATGTCCTCACGTCCTTGCTCACGCCATGCTCATGGAGGATGTGTGAACCCGGCGTGACAGGTGATAATTCAACATTACCTGACAGCCAAGACATGATAGCTAAATAATCTGTGAAAAAAAACTGTATGGTGCTTTTTTGGCTACCATTCTTCTCTTTTCTACCTCACCACAGATCTTTTCCCCCCTCTTTACCTCAGCTGCTTTGCTCCCTTGTCTACTTGAGCTTCTATACTGTAGCCCATTTCATCATTTTAATTTCTTTGGTCGGTAATTACAAGAACTGCTGTTGTGATGAATGGGATGTCTTGTGCCTTTAGTATTATTATCTTAAGATAAATCACATTTATCTCTCCTCTGATAAAAAGGGAGGGTGAGCACCACCTCCCTTTTTTCCCCTCATATCTATTTGTATTCATATCATCCACTTATCTCCTGGCTATATTCTGCTTACCCGCTCTCCTCTCCACTTCTGATTCTGTATTTCTTTATAGTGCTTCTTTTCCTATATTTCCCCCTCTTTCATCTTGCTATTGATATGCATCACTCTATCTCTGATGGAAATAGTATGGAAATATTTGTTAGAGTCAAACTGGGGGCCAGAATATGTGGCATGAATGCCAGCGAGCATTACACTCAAAACACAGGTTTAGCATTAGTCAAAAACCTCTTGTGCAACCTACCGGCCCAAACAAGCACCAGCTGCAGCAGCAATTAAGTGTGTCAGAGTGTTAGTATTTGTGTGTGTGTGTGTGTGTGTGTGTGTTTTTGGAAGTCTGGGTGTAGAGATGAGAGGAGAGCCTCATTAATACCCAGATCCTCATTATCTTAACTGTAGCATCTTCAAAGTGCAAAGCAGTCACACGTTTCCCTGTGTGTCACATTCTGTTGATTCTGTTATCTATTACCTTTAATTATCCTTACTGTTTGAACAGAAGTTTGGTTAGATGTCTACAGATGTGTATTTAAATGAATTCATATACATCAAGAAAAGAAGTAGGCTCCACAGAATTTTTAAATATTCTGTAGCATTGTTACCAATAATAATGTTAGAGTCTTGATGTATGCTGTAGACACTAGTGAAAGGTGTGCATTGTTGGGGGAAGCTAATTTAAAACTGTGCTACTCATAACATAAAGTAATTAATCTACAGTCAAGCTACTCTTTAAAAAAGAAAGCAGTTAGCTACACTACAAGCTACTAATGAAAGTATCGAGCTGCAAGGAAGCTATTTAAAAATTATAATAATAATATTTTAAGATATATAACAACAACACAGACTCAGCCCCCTCTTCACTCCGGACCGTGGTGGTGAAGAGGGAGCTGAGTCTGTGGGCAAAGCTTTCAATTTACCACTCGATCTATGTTCCCACCCTTACCTATGGTCATGAGCTTTGGTTAGTGACCAAAGTATTAGATCGCGGATACAAGCGGCCGAAATGAGCTTTCTTCGTGGGGTGGCCGGGCTCACCCTAAGAGATAGGGTATGGAGCTCAGACATCCAGGAGAGGCTCGGAGTAGAGCTGCTGCTCCTCTGTGTTGAAAGGAGCCAGTTGAGGTGGTTCGGGTATCTGGTCAGGATGCATCCTGGACACCTTCCTCGGGAGGTGTTCCGGGCATGTCCAACTGGGAAGAGACCCCGGATCAAACCTAGAATATGCTGGAGAGATTATATCTCTCGGCTGGTCTGGGAATGCCTTGGGATCCCCTAATAAGAGCTGTAGGATGTGGCCAGGGAAATGGATATATGGGCTGTCCTGCTGAGTCTGCTGCCACCGCGACCTGGACCCGGATGAGCGGAGGAAAATGGATGGATGGAGGGATAACAATTGTATAGTATTATTTAATTCTGCAGTCAGTTCTGATAGAAAGACATTTATAAAAGGTGACATTCCCTTACAAAAATTAACCATGGTTTAACTACAGTAAGTCAGTAAACATAGTTTAACCATGGTATGTGTAATAATACCATAATAACCACAAAATTAACCATGGTTACTACAGTCATGGTTACTACAGTATTACTATAGTATAACTATGGTTCATTTTCATAAGGGATAGGTTAAACAAATAGGGTGACAACATCAAATTGAACATACTGTACACTCACTGAGCACTTTATTAGGAACACAATGGTCCTAATAAAGTGTCTGATGTGGTCTTCTGCTGTTGTAGCCCATCTGCCTCGAGGTTTCGACGTGTTGTGCATTCTAAGATGCTATTCTGCTTACTACAATTGTACATTTGTACAGTGTTTATTTGAGTTACCATAGCATTTCTGTCAGCTAAAAACAGTCTGGCCATTCTCAGTTGACCTCTCATCAACAAATCGTTTCTGTTCGCAGAACTGCCGCTCACTGGATGTTTTTTGTTTTAGGCACCATTCCGAGTAAACTCTAGAGACTGTTGTGGATGAAAATCCCAGGAGATCAGCAGTTACAGAAATACTCAAACCAGCCCGTCTGGTACCAACAATAATGTCACGGTCGAAATCACTGAGATCAAATTTTTTTCCCAGTTCTGATGGTTGATGTGAACATTAACTGAAGCTCTTGAACCGTATCTGCTTGATTTTATGTATTGCACTGATGCCATACGATTGGCTGATTAGTTAATTGCATTAATAAGTAGGTGTACAGGTCTTTACTAATAAAAGTGCACAGTGAATGTACATTTATAGGTACCTAAAGGGTTAGTTCACCCAAAAATGTAAATTCTCACATGATGTACTTACCTTTAAGCCATCCCAGATGTGTATGAATTTCCTTCTTCAGCAGAACTGAAGTGAAGATTTTTATAAGCACATTTCAGCTCAGTTTTTCTGTACAATGCAAGTGAATGAGTGCCATCAGGCTGCTGGCTATTTGACAGTCCAAAAGTAATATTTAGGTAGCATAAAGGTAATCCACACGACTCCAGTCGATCAATTAATGTCTCATGAAGCAAACCGATAGATTGGTGTAAGAAACAAATCAATAATTAAAACGTTTTTAACTTTAAATTGTTGCTTTAGCCCAACGCTGGATTGTTGTTTGAACTGCCTGAAAGAACCGACTCACAAAAATGGGAGTTTCCAACACAAAATATAAGGGAAAAAGATTCCTTTATTCTAACCAGTTCATTTATATGAACTGTCCAATAGAACTGATTCATTTAAAGGATTTTGTAGGGGTGTAACAATCTGGATCAGTATATTGATCAAATCACCAACAATACGATGTCATCGATTCAGTGTGTAAACATCTATGTATATTTTTTGAAGATGCACCTTTATTTTGTAATTCTCTTGCCAGCCACGTCCATACGCATTTCCGTCAGGCTATGCAGCATCCTGGTGATATTCATCTTGCTTTATAAGTGCTAAATATGCTTCTAATGTATCTACATGGATGTGCGCAGAGTGATTGAAGCCTGATATTGCGCTGTGTTCTATCCATGCTCGTCCGTCAACAGGGCTGCGAGTTCTGGTTACAGTATAGCGCAGAACGGCTCACATGCACAATTCAATCGGGCTTTCCTAGATATCGTGGCACATATAACACATTTGAATTCTACATAGAATTTTCTATTTTAAAGCGCTGTGAAGCAGTTGAACCAATTCAATTGGCTAAACAGCTGTGATATTCTGAACAGCGCTTACGAGGAAAAGAGAAAACACATGCCCTGCCCCAACATCAATAACAAGACTTTTCACATTTACACAAACACCCTTACTAACATTTATCACAGTAAACTATGACACAGTTTTTCAATACAGCTGTGGAAGTTGTAGCCAAGAAAAAAACACAGAATAGCACATACTTTTCTGTTGTGGGTATGTACATATTTTGGATTGAAAGACTTGCTTGATTGTAGTAGAGAAGACAGATTGTCATTGTAGTGTTTCCTTCATTCTACAAAGCAATAAGCTGTCATCAAATGATTAATGATCACATGTATGTGACTTATTTTTTTATTATTTTTATTATTATTATTTTTTTTTCTGTATTATTTTTTTCAACAACTGAAGTACCTTATTTTGTTGTGGATGTCCCAATCTGGATACTGGATTTGCGCTTTTCTAGAGAGCTCAATGAAATATTCAAATTATATTTTGGTTGCATTTGTGAGATAATAAATGTAACTGATTGTGTAACATTTAGCACATAATATTGTAATATCGATCGCAGGCCCCTGGATCGAATCAAATCGAATTGCATCAACAGACTTTGAGGTATTGGCAAACATTGGATCGCTGGCTAAGAGAATCGATATAAGATCGTATCGTAATGAAACTTGCAATTTACACACCTATTGTTTTCCCAGCGCTACATGAAAGAGAGAGGACTGTATAAGTGAGTGTGTTTGATTACTGCATCAGCTCCATTGCTGTGTGCACAATACAATGTGACAAATGTAGCATTTTGTAAAGCTACAGAACTACTAGATGGAAAATATATGTTACTGGAAAAGCTACACTATTGTGAAAATAGCTGAACTACTGTCACACTACTGAAAAGTTATTACTGAAAAGTACAACACTGAAGTTGTGTATAATTACTTCATGTTCACGAACTGAGCACTTCATTAGGAACACCTGAACACCTGCTTATTCATGCGATTAATCAGACAATCATGTGGCGGCAATGCATAAAATTATGCAGATATGGGTCAGAAGCGTCAGTTTATATTCACATCAACCATCAGAATGAAGAAAAAATGTGATCTCAGTGATTTGGACCGTGGCATGATTGTTGGTGCCAGACGGGCTGGTTTGAGTATTTTTGTAACTACTGATCACCTGGGATTTTTACGCACAACAGCCTCTAGAGTTTACTCAGAATGGTGCCTAAAACAAAAATACAACTAGTGAGCGGAAATGCCTTGTTGATGAGAGAGATCAATGGAGAATGGTCAGACTGGTTCAAGCTGAAGGAAAGGCTACAGTAACTCAGATAACCACTCTGGCATACAATTGTAATGAGCAGAATAGCATCTCAGAATTCACAACACGTCGATCCTCGAGGTGGATGGGCTACAACAGCAGAAGACCATGTCAGGCACTTTATTAGGACCACAGTGTTCCTAATAAAGTTCTAAGAGAGTGTTGGTCAGGCAATAAAAAAATACTAAATATCCTGTCTGACTTGGATTAGTTTTGGCAGGTGCAATTCAAAAGGTGGCAATATTCTTTTGAAGAGGTTTTTAATCAAGTGAATCCAAATGTAGTTTTATGGTTTTTAGGAATAAATGAATCTTAAACACCTCATTTAACTTATTTAACTATTTTAAATAACTAAACCTGGTTCCCGCCATGAATATAGCCATAGAAGCTGGCATGGCGTAAAAAATGAAAGAAACAAACAAACAAACAAAAGGTGGCAAATATTACTGTTTGTAAGAACTGTTTTTTTGTTGTTCCTGTAGTTATTGTTGTGTGTATAGAGCTGATGAATATTTCTTTGAGTTGTGTGCATGTTCAGAGCTCTGTGTCAGGGCATGTGTACCTGTATGTCTCTGTTAGTATAAAGCCTATTTCTACTCTTTCCTCCCACACTGGGAGAAGATCTGCAAAATAATGCATAAACTGACCTAGATTGCAGGTAGTCAAGGAACCCGCTGAGGCCTTACGGCATGAATACTGATCCTAGATCAATCCTGAGAGGCTTAGAGCTCCAGGCCACGCACAAACATGCACGGTACAAACTGGAGCAACGTTCTCCAAACCAACCGGTTCTTATGAGCCCCTCAGAGTTTGTTTGTGGCCAGGAAAGCCTAGTGGGTCATCGTATTTTTAGATGAGATAAAGAATTTTAGGGACTTGTAACACTGGGACAGCCAACAGAGATGGACAACGTAGGCTAATGCAATGAAAAATGTAGTAACGTGGCCCACAGCTCACTTTTCACTCTGCTTCCCAATTCTCACAACACAGAGAAAGATAAAAGCGTCGATTGATAAAAGCACTTTCATGGATGCAGTGAGAAACCTTGCTCACAGAGTCTGTTTGAAATTTTGCTGGAAAGTCAAGTGAATAGAGGATAATCAATCACGTGAGATGATGTGTCTGGGGAAAATGCCAAATCTGGAAGCAATTCAGAGAGAACACGGCTCCTGGTGTAATACAACAGAAAGTTGCAGGGAGTCTTCTGAGTTGCTCAGATATGTATAAACAACCAAACCGAACAAGTATAGAGTATGTGGATACGGATGGCGAGGATGACTCTGTAACACACGGCTGGGCTTTGATTGCATCTGCACGGCTCCATTAGGAGGCAACACTCTTAGCTTTTGCTGGCACTGGCACTGCAACCCAGTCTCATTACAGCTGTCCCAGCTAATGGAACACACACTCACACACAATATCATTTAGATACGTTCTGTCACGGCGTTAATTAGCGATTTGTTTTTCACACAAATTTATCAATTCACTTCAAAAGACATTACTTAATCTACTGGAGTCATGTGGATTACTTTGATGCTGCCTAAATATGCTTTTTGGACCGTCAAATATTGGTGTCCATTCACTTGCATTGGATGAAGCTAAAAACCTGGGATACTTTCCTAAAAATCTTAAATCCTGTTCTGATGAAGAAAGAAGGTCATATACATCTTGGATGGCCTGAGGGTGAGTAAATTATCAGCAAATTTTCATTTTTGGGTGAACTATTCCTTGAAGAAACTGTAATTGTTACGAGGAATTGGAATTGTTAAATTCCTTACGATTCCCATTCCTACTGGTTTATAGATTTTTTTTTTTTTTTTTTTTTGTACATAAAATATAGCATATGTTTTTTGGTTTTTATATTTTTAGTGGTGGTGCTTTAATTAGTGTGCTGTGCTTTAGACCTTGAGACCCCTAGTTTTTCAAGGTCTATAGACCCCACTATTCTTTTCCCTTCCATTGCACTCAATCAAGTTTTTTTTCTTTTTTTTAAGAAAGCACACATTTTTATTTAAAGTCCCCCAAAGAAACATGTCCGTTAGGTGAACATAAAGCCAGTCTTATTATACAGGGCTTCATTAATACCAATTAGTTGACTCGTACAGGCAATACACGACTAGTCGGTTTTCAAAATATGTAATTTGCACATCCCTATACACAAGTGACTTGAAAAATCCAGACTCTTGGATTAATAGGTACCCCACACCACCTCCCCCAGCATGCACATTAAATCATTGCTACTCTCAGGTTCTCTGTTAATTAGCCAAGTTTGAGGTGGAACATGTGTAGCTGAGCAAGGTGGTCATAGGGTACATTTCATGTGGCGGCGTGGCCTCTTGCACCAAGTTAGTGTCATGGCCCGGGATCAGAGCAGTGCCCTTTAATTGGTCAACCTCTGTCAACATGATGATAACAAATGAGAGCCCTGCTCTCATACTGCACAGCTGAAAACACTCAAAGCTCTAGGCAACAGTGAAGGGCTAGAGCAGGGGTCATGAACCTTTTTTCAATAAGGAGCCAATTTAAAATTTTTGGTTGATGCATTTTTTCGAAAAGAGCCATAGCACAAACGAATAATTTCTCAAAAACACAAAAACAAACAAATATGCAAAAATTAATAGGTAGCGTGTTGCAAGACATCTTACAGGTCACCCACCTGTTGCGGGTAGATGAGCAAAATTACTCACGCATGAAATACTTTTGAATGAGGAGCTCGCGAACTGGATTGAGCCTCGTCGCATTTGCGGTGGCGGGTGCTATTTCACACCCTGGGCGCACACAAAAAATAAAAAGTTCATAAAATCGCTCGTAGAAAATGCTCTTAACAGCTAAGATCAATAGTTATTGGGAAACAAGGCCCAGAACTCTATGAATGTGCGTGTCTTGGAGAAGCGCTTTCATTGCACTCGTAAACAGCAGCGCTTACTGCGCACACATATCAAATCAGACAAGCATCAGCTGCTTTTCTTTTGTCTGTTCTTCAAAAATATAATCATGTTTCATGAAACGCGTGTCTTTGTGTCTAATTTCTTGTAATATATCACTCCGACAAGTCTTACAGGTCGCCTTCCACTGTGGCTGGTACATCAGCAAAATGCTCTGCATGAAAAATCCGCATTTGGCGGTTATTCATTTCAAACATTGTTCACCAGGAGTAGGCTATATGACAAATTCAGGAGAAAGAAAATCAAAACATTGACTTCAAGCTTTGCAATCGCACCCACATTTTCTGCAGGA
The DNA here is from genome assembly GCF_019703515.2 of Myxocyprinus asiaticus. Taxonomy (NCBI): domain Eukaryota; kingdom Metazoa; phylum Chordata; class Actinopteri; order Cypriniformes; family Catostomidae; genus Myxocyprinus; species Myxocyprinus asiaticus. Next base: position 35,879,165 of record NC_059377.1, on the reverse strand, counting down.
AAATTATCTCTAGAAAGTTTTAAATGATCATGTGTTGGTGAACGGTGAGACACCCGGCGAGCCACCTGATTTTTAACAAAGAGCCACAGGTTCCCAACCCCTGGGCTAGAATACTGCTGCTTATGTACTCTAAAGCAGAGTTACACTAGAAGTGAGACACAAAAAAGTGGTATGTATCTTCTCAAAAGCATTGTGCTGTGTTAAAGAAAGATCAAGCACACAAGCTGCAACATATTTAAACCTTCAAGAGCTGGTTCAAATGAATTTGAAACTCACTTTTGGTGAATTTACACTCACCTGTGGAGATAAAGCTTCGAAATTAAATTTTTGTTCCAGCAATCGTTTACTCCTAAAGTAGCTGCAAGGTCTGATGGTGGCAGCTGATTTCAGAACTGCAATTGCACATTGTTAAGTTTGTATCAACAACGGTTGTATGCTTTGAGACAAAGAGCTTTGATCTTAAGTATAAATCAAATTATAGAGGTGATAGTGTGATGTTGCTACCATTATGGATTGTTTCTTTAATATGAGGTCAGACCAAATGTATTCCGCTTTTCTATAAGATGAAACAAGACTGGTGGGTGGGAAAAACCAGTAGCAAAAAGTAGGAAAGTTATTATATTTAGTGCACAATCTCCTGTGCTGCAGAGCAAATTATCATCTTGACAAATGGCTTTCTTGGGAAATGGAGGCATTGGGTGGGGTGATCAATGACCAACTGGGCAGGAGGCTTCTTCCTGCAGGTCATTACAGTCTCATATATCCTATTAATGAAAAAAATAGACAAAACTCACTAAAAAACAAGGTCGCGCACAGAGTATAGTTGCTGACAACAGTTCAAGCCCTTGTATTATTCTGACTATGGTTTTAGAACTGTGAAAATAGGAGGGGAAAAGTGCCATTGTGTAATTTTATTAGAAATATTAATTTTGGCATTTGGGCTGGTTATTAAATAACCTGAACTCTCTGGTTGTGACCTTGGGTGATGTATTAAGTTCAGTCAGTGCTATTTTTGAATTGTTGGTCTGCGTACATTTACATCAGATGAATCCTTTGGCCGTTGCATAGTGTCTTGCGCAGTGAGCATCATGTTTTTTAAGATGCTGCCGTGTCGATATTACATTTTATTTTTATGTTTCATTCCATTCCATCGGCTGCGCTCTGCAGAGTTGTTTTTGAATGCAAGAAGGCATCCAGTGTGAATTGTTTTGTGAAAAGGCACACAGTTATTGTACTTATGGCCATCCCTAATGTTAAGATATAAAATTAAAGGAATATTCCGGGTTGAATATAAGTTAAGCTCAGTCGACAGCGTTTGTGGCATAATGTTGATTACCACAAGAAAAAAAAAAAGAAATTCAACTCATTGTTTTTCTTGAAAAAGAAAAAGCAAATATCGAAGTTATAGGGAGGTACTTACAATGGAAGTAATTGTGGCCATTTTTTTTGAGGTTTAAAGGCAGAAATGTGAAGCTTATAATTTTATAAAACACATTAATTCCTCTGTTAAATCTTGTGTATTATTTGAGCTGTTAAGTTTATTTAATTGTCGTTTATATGGTAGTTTTAGGGTTATGGCATTATGTCATCATGACAACGAAGTTGTAAAATTTAATATAACTTTACACAGAAAAAGTTAGGTTAGTATATTTTAACTTGTGGCTATAATTGTTTACGTTTACGAATTGGTCCCATTCACTTACACTCACTGAGCACTTGTGTTCCTAATAAAGTGCCTTACATGGTCTTCTGCTGTTGTAGACCATCCGCCTCAAGGTTTGACATGTTGGGCATTCAGAGATGCTATTCTGCTCACTACGATTGTACAGAGTGGTTATCTGAGTTACAGTAGACTTTCTGTCAGCTTGAACCAGTATAGCCATTCTCCGGTGACCTCTCTCATCAACAAGGCTTTCTGTCCGCAGAACTGCTGCTCATTGGATGTTTTTTTTTTTTTTTTTTTTTGGCACCATTCTGAGTAAATTCTAGAGACTGTTGTGTGTGAAAATCCCAGGAGATCAGCAGTTACAGAAATACTCAAACCAGCCTGTCTGGCACCAACAATCATGTCACGGCCGAAATCACTGAGATCACATTTTTTCCCCATTCTGATGGTTGATGTGAACATTAACTGAAACTCCTGACCCTTATCTATATGATTTTATGCGTTGCACTGCTGCCACATGATTGGCTGATTAGATATCACAAGAATAAGTAGGTGTACAGATGTCCCTAATAAAGTGCTCAGTGAGTGCACATTGTATGTGCCTCACTGTAACCCAAAGTTTTGCCTTTTTTTTTTTTAAGAAAAGGAGGGAGGGAAGTCGAAATTAACTTTTGTGGTAATTAACATAATGCCACAAATGCAGTCGATTGAGCTTAACTTGTATGTGAACCCCAAATATTCCTTTAAAATAATATGTTATTCAAGCAAAAGATAGAACTAGGCTACTTCTGTTGCTTACTCTTTAATGCTTTTTAAACATTTATGACAATATCCATTGATTGCTCATTTGAACAGATATAACTTTGCTTAAAACTTTCCCCAAATGTTACTTTGTTGTTTGTTGGAACTGTGAAACATTTACATCTAAACGTAATCAGAATGTTATTTAAAGGTCAGCGTTAAATTCCTGAACTTAATTCGGCAAAGTCTCCAAAAAAGACATACAAAGAATTTTGCATTAATTTGTTTTTTTTTCCTAACATTGTGAGAACTTTTATCAAATACTTAAAAAAATGAATGTTCGTTTAACATAGACAGGTACATATAAAAAAGAGGACAGACAAATGTGACCGCAAATATCTCAATTGGATTTAAAAAATATATAAATAATGAATTTCAAACTCTAGTTCCCCAAGTCAGTCCTCTTGCCAAGGGACTTCATTTGTGCAGGTAGATAAAATCTATTTCAGGCTTTGAGCATGTTTTTTTAGCCAGAGAAAAAGATGAGAGTCAGGTATTGATGGAACGGAACAAGGAATAAAAGCATTAGAGGAGCAAGGAATTACTCAAAAGGTGTTAAGAATCCGAGACTGGCAAATTAATTAACATGAGAAATGAGGAGCAGCAACAATGAAGATTAGAAAATTAATTGGAAATGGAGGCTATCAATGTGAGGGAATTTGAGTGGTTTAGAGGTGTTTTTCCACTGTAAAAGAAGGTTCAATTTCAGAGAGTCATTCAACCACACAGAGTTTGTCATGTGGATGCTATGAAACAAAGGAGCATGTGCTACACCGATCTGTACTCGGCTGTGCCGTGGCTACGAAAAAAATACAAGTGGATTTGCCAGCCGATTATATGCAAGTCTGTCCATCTGGCTTGGCCTCACAGTAAAGTCTCAGATTTTGCATAATGAACCTTATTCACCAGCATTCAGTCATTCATAACCAGTGTGTGCGCAATCTTACAGTTATTAAGCTTAAACCCCAACAATGTGTAAGATCATGTAAATGCCTTAAACTGTTTTTTTTTTTCTTTTTTATAAGGGAAAGGTCATAAATCGTTTGACCAATAGGATCAATGATGTGACGCTCTTTTTTTCTTTTTTTTTTGTGTCTAAGTGGTGTAACTGTCCAGACACACACACGCACACAAAAAAAAACACTACCGTTCAAAAGTTTGGGGTCACTTGCCTGAAAAGTGTCTCATGATCTTAAAAACCTTTTGATCTGAAGGCGTATGCTTAAATGTTTGAAATTAGTTTTGTAGACAGAAATATAATTGTGCCAACATATTAATATATTTAATTACAAAACTAAAATTTACAAATAAATGTAAAAAAAAGTTTTTGAAATGGATGACTTGGACCGAATAATTAAAGGTGCAGTATGTAAGATTCAGAAACCCTTGTTATTAATGACACCTGTGGCTGTTAAGTGAACTGCAGCCTGTTGCCTGTGATCGCGCTCGTGCACACACTCCAAAGGGATGCGAGCGAGCATGACTCCATAGGGAATTGAGACTGAACGTGATTCACCGGCATAATGATGACAGATGAGGTAGCATAATTAAAATTTCACAGTTATGATTGTTTTACTACAAACTTTGAGACTGTATATTATATTTGACTCTCCAGTGCTGGAACAGGGCTAAAACAAAGTGTGGATATAGGTCTGACTATGCGAGACTTTAGTTTGAAGTAATCACATTTCTTTGCATGATACATTAACTGCATTTATACTATGTCGGCGTTAGCTAGCTAGCCAGCTTTATCAATAGCTGTTAGCTAAATTTGGTGGAAGATGACAGTAGCTGTTTATAAAGTAGACTGTACATTATAAATATGTTGACACATTTCAGTATTGATGTGATTCCATCACAACTGTCATTTTGATATATCAATGTGCTATCGTTTCATAATAATAGAATGTATATATTTTCGGTGTAACCAAGTTATGTTACACTAATGAATGGAGCTTTTTGCATTATCTTGAATATTGTCTTGCATTCATTTCATGTGTTATTGTAGTTTACCTTGCTGAATAATTACAGATTAACATTATGTCAGTTACTGTGAATCAGCATACCTGACTTTTAGTATAAAGAGAAGATCGTTGAAATTATTTGAAAGTTACGAAGCAAGGTATCTTGCAATTCATCAGCGTTAGCAGGCAAGATCAAGTTAGCTAAAATTACACAGATCAATCCTTATGGCACAATATTTCACATGCTTTGCAGTTATGTAAGCTTACCTGTCCAATAAGAAGAATACCAATTCAGGGTCGGTTTTGATCCCCAAAACCAAACAAAGGTCCCTCCAGTAATCAGATGTCCTGCTGATGTTCACTGTAGTTTTTGCTCGACCATGGTCACGGTCCCGCTTAGCCAGATGGGATTCAGTAAATGTTTTTTTTTTTTTTTTTGGCTAACTCAGAGTTTGTGTAGGAGTCAGTGTTGTGCTGGGAGCCGGACGTTTGCTGGTTTCCATCTCTTAAGATTACGTTACCTAGTGTTGCAGACAGTTGTCGCTGTTGAATAGTGGAAGAGAAGCACTGAGGCAAGGCTCTCGGGAACACGCATAAACGTCACATCCTTTGGATTTTCCCGGCAAAAGTGACCCACTCCCTTCACATGAAAATCAGTCTACAGGCTTTAATAGGCAACCTAGGAAGTCTGGGAAGGGCTCATTATTTAAGTTGCGTTACAAGCCATTCACACATTGGCAAAAAAAAGGCGAATATTACATGAAAAAGTTTACATATTGCACATTTAAGAAAAGCAGCCACTAAGTGCCCAGCATATAGATGGGAACTCCTTCAATACTGTTTAAAAAGCATCCCAGGGTGATACCTCAAGAAGTTGGTTGAGAAAATGTAAAATGTAAATAAAAAATAAAAATAAAGAATGAGTAAGTGACCCAAAACTTTTGAATGGTAGTGTGTGTGTATATATATATATATATATATATATATATATATATATAGTCCAACTCCAAACCGAGAAAAGAGATGCTCTGAACCGGGAGGAGCTTGCTCTTTTCCTAGTTGACCCGAAGCCCTAGTCGGCTGAGGTGTGAGAGCACCAGGTCCCTGTGTGCGCACAACATGTCTCGAGAACGAGCTAGGATTAGCCAGTCGTCGAGATAGTTGAGAACGCGAATGCCCACCTCCCTTAACGGGGCAAGGGCAGCCTCTGCGACCTTTGTAAAGATGCGAGGAGACAGGGACAGGCCGGAAGGGAGGACTTTGTACTGATACGCCTGACTCTCGGACGCAAACCGCAGGAAGGGTCTATGTCGAGGAAGGACCGAGACGTGAAGTACGCATCCTTCAGGTCTACCACCGCGAACCATTCTTGATGCCGGACGTTCGCCAGAATGCGTTTTCGTGTCAGCATCTTGAACGGGAGTCTGTGTAAAGCCTAGTTCAGAACTCACAGGTCCAAGATTGGCCGCAACCCACCCCCTTTTTTCACTACGATGAAGTAGGGGCTGAAAAACCCCTTCTTCATCTCGGCTGGTGGGACAGGTTCTATCACACCCTTCCGTAGGAGGGTAGCGATCTCCGCGCAAGGTAGCAGCGTTTTCGTCTTTCACCAAGGTGAAGTGGACACCGCTGAACCTGGGCGGATGCTCGGCGCAGCCGAGTCGGACGGTCCGGACTAATCCTCGCGACGGATTGGAAAACGCAAGCCATGCGTCCAAGTTCCGTGCAAGGGGGACCAAAGGGACAACGTCATCGGACGTACCGGCAGGTGGGGCATCGCTGCGGGGCAGAGCTCGAGGGACTTGCCTAAGGACATCGAAGCACTTACCTGGCTCCTTGTGACCACCCCTGGAACAGCCTGGGATGGGGGAGGAAGAGGCCTGTCCTCGTGACCCATGGAGACTGTCACATCGGGGGTGGATTTGTGCCACAGCTGGGCGCTCAGGGGCGGGAGACCGCCGCTGGAGCGCCAAAGCTGCCAAATAGAGTGGTGGACGGTGGTCATGATGACGGCCATGCCCACCGGATACATGACCCAGGGAACAAGGAAACCGCTCTTGCTGAGCTCTTGAGTATTGCAGCCACTTGGGCATGCAGCGCAATTAAATGCAAAAGGTAACAAAAAGATGGAGATCTGCTTACCAGCTCCAGAGCAGCAGGTTTCGTTGTCCCTGGGTCACCCGTCTCAAGGGCGCTTTGAAGTCTTTCACGGGTTCTGGGTGGCCGCTTCCTGCGGTGGGCTCAACACCGGGGCTGGGCCGAAGGGGCGGGCTGCAGTGGAGCTGGTGCAGTCACCGCAGGGGGACACCCTTGGCGATGAGTAGACGGGGTGTGGGATCTTGAGCCGCTCCGGGGCAGGATATGCCGGCTAGCATCTATCTACTGCTCTACCATCGAAAACTGCTGGGCAAAGTCCTCGACGGTGTCGCCGAATAGGGCAGCAAGGAATCGTGAATCGTCGGCCTCACCCATCTCGACCAGGTAATTAATTTATAATAATTATAATTATATTTATTTATCACACATTATACATTTGCACATATACAGTGAAATTCCTTTTTTCCACATATCCCAGCTAAGCTGGGGTCAGAGTGCAGGGTCAGCCATGATACAGCGCCCCTGGAGCAGATAGGGTCAAGGGCCTTGCTCAAGGGCCCAACAGTGGCATCTTGGCGGTGCTGGGGCTTGAACCCCCGACCTTCTGATCAGTAACCCAGAGCCTTAACCGCTGAGCCACCACTGCCACCTTTGGTTGAGCCAAAGTTGGCGCTCCTGGACCACTAGTGTGGCCATTGTCCACCCGAGAGACCAGTTCCTGCATCAATCCCGGGGCGGAACTACCCTCGTGCAGTTCCTTTAGCGCCTTGGCGGACTTGCAGGAGAGCCATGGCGTGCAGGGCGGAGGCGGCTTGTCCAGCGGCACCGTAGGCCTTGGCCGTCAGAGACGACGTAAACCTACAGGCCTTGGACGGGGGCTTTGGGCACCCGCGCCAGGTGGTGGCGCTCTGCGGGCATAGGTGCACCGTGAGTGCCTTTATCCACCGGGGGATTGCCGAATAGCCCTTGGCCGCCCCACTATCAAGGGTAGTGAGGGCGGGGAAGCTGAAAAGATCGGGACCGGGCAGTAAAAAGTGCCTCCCGCGACTTTGTCAGCTCTTCATGCACTTCCGGGAAGAAAGGAACGGGGGCGGGGCATGGCTTTGAGTGGCGCCGCAAGCCCAGGAACCAATCACAGAGCCACGAGGGTTCAGGGAAGAGCAGTGAGTTCCACTCTAGCCGACGCTCGCGGCTGCCCGGGAAAGCATGTCGTCATCTCTGCGTCAGCCTGTGACTGGGCAATCGACCCCGAAGGGAGGGGCCCAGCTGAGGCTTCCGACTGGACGAGCCCGCTCTCCGATGCTGCGCTCGAGAGCTCATCATTTTCGTGGGCTCCGAATAAGAGGTCGAACTCGCCATGAGACGAGCCGGCGGACTCATCCGGAAGCCCGATCGGGGCAGACGAGCGTGCTGGGGAATGGGAGGTCTGCGGGGGGATACCCGGCGGAGGCGGTCCCATTGGGGTCCCCAAATCACCCCCAGTGCTAGCCGCGCTGGCCTCATACCTGTGGGTAAAAGGACCGAGGCGGGAGCCTCTGGGGTGGCTTGCTTTCTTACGAAGGCGAGCCTCAACCGCAACGTTGCCATGGACATATTCTCGCAATGAGAACATGATCATCCACGAACGCTGTCTCTGTGTGAGCAGTGCCCAGACACGAAAGACAGTGATCTTGACCGTCAGAAGGTGAGAGATAACGAGCGCAACCAGGAATAACACACAATCGGAAAAGCATCTTTAAAAAGACACGTCTTTAAAAAGACGTTCCGTGTGTGCCGCTCTTTTAGAGAAATATATACTCTTTTAGAGGGGAAAAATGCTCTTTCAGAAAATATACTCTCTATTTTTTCTGCCGAAGCGCCCAGGGCGTTCTCTGCAGTGCACCAGTGCAGAGGAGGGAGAAGCCGCTGAAATGCGCCATCAGATCCAGCAGAGAACATTGATATTCAGCTCAATGAGCATGACCGTTCGGCTCCGAAGAGAAACTCTGAATGAGTGGTTGCATACCAGCTCCTTTTATACCCGTATGTCCGGGGGAGTGGCATGCAAATACCACTCGCCAATTTTCATTGGCCTTTTATCAAAGACCAGAGGTGTCTCGGGCTCCCAGGAGTGACCCCTGGTGTCACTACATCGACACCAATGTCGAGTGAGTGACAGATAGGGAACAGAGAGGACCACTTTAGACCCTTATGACTGTCTGTAAAGTTGAACAAAAATAAGATATTTGGGAATTTTTAATGAAAATGCACATGGAGTCAAATGGCTAAGAAAACTAACTGATATTTGTGACTCAAGAATTTATATTTGTAAAAAAAATAGCTTAAAATGTGAACTCGTAATTTCAAAGTTTTGGTTGTCTTTCTTGCCATCCATGCCAGAGATGATGTTATCTCTGATTAATCTTCACACAATTTAAACAAATCTGTTTATTACCAATAGACTCAAAAATATATCTTTTACTTTATGGTTACACTACTTGACATTTTTAAAATAAGTAAATCTTATTTTTTTTTTTTTTTTTTTTTTAAGAAAATGCTATGCAATGTATGAAACCAACATGAAGATAAAGAATATATTTCTACGAACTTGACAGTTGTTTGAAACTAGATTTTTAAAAGACTTCTAATTTTTACCACCTCGGACAACCTTATTTGTCAACGACTAATAACCCCAATTTTTTTTTTTTTTTTGCCCTTTACCCCCATTTCTTGCTGCATGTAAACACCTTTACTGCCATTCTGGCAGCTTATCCAAGATATGCATGTCTGTTCACGTTTTGAAATCAAATGTGGTTTTCTTGCGTTTTTATATATATATATATATATATATATATATATATATATATATATATATATATATATATATATATATATATATATATATTTAATGAGCTGATATTTGATTGTTTTTTCATTATATTTGTCAATGTAAATGCACTCATTGACTGTTTCAGATTAGTTCAAATACAGAGGAAATAGGAAATGCTTTTTTTTATTATTTAAAAAAATATATATATTATTTGCACAGGCATCGGTGTGCAAATGATTTCTTTTCCTCACTAACAGAGCCTTCAAAAACCTAATCAATCACATCCCTAATCAAGGTGAGATCTACTTGAGTGAATCTTTAACGAGGTGGAAGCGTGATAACCTGTTTTCTGTTGCCCCCAGCAATGCTGGATCATTCCTGTAGAAATGACACATCTGTGCTGAACATCCCCCTGGTCCTCTGCCTGCTGCATGCATAAAAAGAATGACTGCCTTGGCTGTCAAGAAGAACTTACGCATAGCGGTTAGGTGGATGTGTGTGTCTGTCCTGTTCCTTCTCTTTATTTTCAGCATGGAGGATGACAGTCCGTAAGGACCTCTGTGAATTCCCTGCCATGGTGTGACTCATGCGCACAGACTTTGCAAAGGAAAACCAATGGCTTACCATGTAATTCCTCTGTGTTTTTCTCTGGAAAGTTAGATTGAGGAAAGGGAAGGTGATCGATTCAAGCTGAATGCAGGAAAGGCCTCTAGCCTCCAAATAAATATATAACCCTTAAATACGAGGCCTTTGGTGCCTAAAGAGCGGTCGATTTCAGGCCTTGTGATAATCAATACGCAAATTCATTTTTGGTTGAATGTGAAAGTGTGTGAGAAATACCAATTAGAATTGAGAGCAGAGTGGGATTTTAATTTGAGAGGAGAGAGTGTACAGCTTGGCTCTCTCAAACACTCTACCCTGAGGTCACCCCCCTCAGACACCTGTCATTGGGGAACAAAGTGAGAATGCAGAGACATGGAAAGCAGAAAACTGTTGTCAAATGGTAGTGAGTGGTGGAGTGGATGATTTGGTCTGTGGGCTTACCTACCTGTGACCGAATCTTTTACTCTTCCGCAGATTTCTGCAGCACTGGAACGCCTGTCATTCACAATGTTCTACACATTCCCAGCCCCATGCATGATTATTTATTAAATATTTTGGCTAATTTGATTATACTTTCAGATGCCAACACAGTACATTCAGCTCTGTTTAACACAATCCCCAGAACAGGTCCTGCTGAATTTTTCCCATTTTCTGTGCTGATTTTTGGGGACAATATGTTAAATTCTGTGATATATATTTAAAAATGATAAAAATGTGTATCACACTCTTATTGGTAGCTGAAGACACTATTAAAGGAATGTTCAGTCGACAGTCAAGTTAAGCTCAATCCACAGCATTCATGGAATAATTTTGATTTCTACAAAAACTAATTATGATTTGTCTCTTGTTGATTAAAAACAAAGGCCAAAAATAGGTTACAGTAAGGCACTTACAACTGAAGTGAGTGGGGCCAGTCCATAAACAATAAAATACCCGCTGTTTCAGAAGTATAGCTGCAAGCCTGCAAGACAAACATTATGCATGTGAGCATGATTTTAGTGTGATAAAATCAGGGATTTACGGGAAAGGTCAACCGTTATGTTTTTTTCAGGGCCGATACTGATAACGATTATTAGTAATCAAGGAGACCGATAACCGATATTTGGGGCTGATGTACACTTACAGTAAAAATGTAAATGTTAAATCAACAGTCAAAAAGTCTCTTAAGAACTAGGCAAGAATGAGGACATTGTGGCCCAAAGACAACCAAAGTAGTGTATTATGGGGTATCTTCTACATATGAAATATACTGTATAGGGGTTCAGGGGTAACCCCTGAGAGAAAATGTATGTAAAAGTCTTAATAGATTATTATTAAATTTCCGTAATATACAAATCTAAAAAACAAAAACAATGTACATCTAAATAGTGCAGTTTTAAAATACTGTTTTCTGTAGTTAAGTATAAATGGGCTGACTATCAAATAATGGAAATGTTTTTCATCATAAGCAGAGAACTCGTAATTTCAAAGTTTTGGTTGTCTTTCTTGCCATCCATGCCAGAGATGATGTTATCTCTGATTAATCTTCACACAATTTAAACAAATCTGTTTATTACCAATAGACTCAAAACATGTTGATTAATAAAGCTAATTTTAGACGAGAAAATAATTGTTTCTTGTCTAAAGGCGCTATGGAACAACGATCAATTGTCCTGTCACAAATCTTGCTTAGCTGAACCGTCTGAGTCATATCAAACACATGAAGATTGTTTCTGCTTCATTGCTATACTATGCTGCACCTAATGTCGCAGGCCGGTGGAGAGAGGCAACGCGTGTGGAGCGCGAAGGGCATTAATGAAGAGTGTTAGGTGCTAGAGAAAAATATTCAAGGATATAGTGCTGAAAGATCAGTGTTATCTATGCCCCAGTGCACTTGCTGTGTACAAAGCTCCGTTGTTTTGTTTCGCTGCTAATCAAAAGTGTAGAAATGGTAAGATTGAGCAACCATTGTCATGATGTCTCACGGTCCTGATGGAACAAATCCAGCGGCCGGATTTGTGATGTTTATTTCAACTTCAGTATCTGCACTCTTACCTTTGAAAACAGCCTGTCCTCTCAGTGATGCATCTTTCTCTCACTGCTTTCCTCTTTCCAACCTCTCCCCCATGAATACAGTACAGTGTTGATTGGCCATATACTCGTGACATATAACCAATCCGATAATACTGTGGGCGGGACACTGAGCCGGACTACAAGCAGTGACCTTTCAGAGAGAGGCGGTGGCATCAGAGCTAACGGAGCACATTTTAAAATTTGTCGGCAATAAGATCAGACAAAATAACGATTTCAATAATTCGAAAAATTATGAAAATCAGATCTGATTATCGGCCTGGTTGAACCCTAATTTACGGCATCTACCAGACTGCATTGTCACGACTAGGGATGGTCATTTTGGTCATTTTGTCTGCTCGAGTACTCGGACTAATTACTCGAGTACTTGTCGAGTACTCAAGCGGTGATTACATGTTCAAAACTGTATATATAATAACATGTCTGACAAACATCGATGGCTGCTGCATTGTGCCTTGTTGTTCCAGTGTATCGTCTATTCATTATTATAGGCTGTTACAAAATAATATGTTACAAAATGTACAAAAGATTCAAAATATAATGCATCATATTTTATCATTATGTGAAGATTCGCTGGCCAACTCTGAAAGAATGTGCCCAACGCACGTCTGTCTGTTCTTCCTTCAGGTTACCGTAGTAATCTTAGTAAGCACGCACCAGTTTTTTAAGTGACTGTCTGAACTGTCTATTTTCAACTAACAGGAGACGCCATAACCATTGCAGTTTTAAGCGTGTTAAATTGAAGTTCAGTTTGAAGACGCTGCATTGTGTTCCATTTAGCTGCGCTCTGTCTAGATGTTTGAAACACTCGCCTGCTGTATATGCGTTGTTTCAGCGCATTGAGTCCACTGCCACATGCGCCTGGTGTGTGTGTGTGTGTGTGTGTGTGTGTGTGTGTGTGTGTGTGTGTGTGTGTGTGTGTGTCCCCAAATGTTCACTCTTGTGAGGAAAGCCGCGATGCTCTGAATTGTTGTTGCTGCGATTCATGAAGCATTCCATTCAACTCGGAGAGTCTGAATTTCCACCTTTCAACTGGGGAAAGTGCAACGGAATGACACTTTATATTGGACATTTAACTTGGAAACTCGTGCAGAAATCTTCACGCAGGGCAGGGAGGTTTTACAGTCAGTGACAAACATTTACTTTTATTAAATAATATCCATTAACGAGTCAAAGTTCTTACATGAAAAGAAAATTAAAACGTGTTTAGCAAACGTTTTGCAGAGAGAGGTGTTCAAAACACGATTAATTACACTCTCTTTTGATTATCGTAACGATAGCATTGCAGTGATGTATCAGTTTGGTTGCTGTGAGACATTTCTGACAATCAATGTACCCCTCAAAACCACAACGTACTCAATCTCAAAATTAAAAATAAGCTCCCTCTTTGTTTGTGTGTTTAGTTGTCAGGTAATTGTCACTGGATTTTGAATTAAGTGAAAAGTCACATCATGCGTGATAACTATTGATCATCGTTTTCATGATCGATCATTGCTGCCCTGTCCGAGTACTCGAGTACTTGTGCCCATCCCTAGTCACGACAACAAAGTTGTCATAATGGACCTTATACAGATAAGATTAGTAAGCAATTTTATCGTGCTAAAATCATGTTAACATGTTTACATCTTGTGGCTATACCTTTGAAACTGTGTTTTTTAATGTTTATGGCCTCATTTGCTTCCATTGTCAGTGCCCTACTGTAGTTGTGATTTTTGCTTTTTATTTAATAAACGACCAAATAATCAAAATTATTTTTGTGGTGATCAATATTATACAACAAATGCTGTTGATTTAGCTTAACTTGGAACATTCCCAGCCTGGTCTAATGAAATTTACGTGAACATTTTAACGTTTTTGCAAAACTGAACTTGCGTGCTTCAAAAAAACACATTTGGCTGCACTTTTCAAGTGAAATGTCCAGCAGGGGGCGGCAAAACCGAGCGAAATGAGGTTGTAATAAGACGAGGTTGTTACGATGAATTTTAGATGGATAAAACACACCTCCCTAACCTAAAAATGTACCTTAAACTTAAACAATAGTGTCCTAAAAGAGAAATGAGAGTTTAACAAAACAGACATCCTTACCCTTAACCAACACCTAACCTTAACTGATAGTGTTTTAAAATGCAGAAACAAAAATTAAAAGCACATTTTCTAAAGCAACCACGTCAATTCGTGTCGCTTCTATGTCTCTGCCGTGTCACGTGTCAGCTTGAGATCTTGTCTGATTTTGAACCACAGTCCTCTGAGTCTAAAGTCCAATGCTCTGTGGCTGTGTTCACACAGGCAGAAAAAATCAGATTTTTTTTGGATGCAGTCACTCAAATCCGTTTAGGTTTTTGTAGTCTGAACAGGACAAAAACACATTAAATTAGATTTTTACAAGCCTCATCCAAACCACATTCGTAGGTGGTTTGGAATCTGATTAAAATCTGATTTTTTTTAATGTGTCTCAGTCTGAAGAAGCAGCCTTGAAGAAGCAGCCTTTATTTTTTGTCACACATTATACATTTTGAAAATATACAGTGAAATTCTAAGCTAAGCTGGGATCAGAGCGCTAATGGTCAGATCAGATTTCATGTGGTTTATTTCGTCATTTACTGTGCACGACGGTTGTCATACATCAGGTTTTGCGACGAGAAAACATACTCCGAACTACATAATTTATGCCTTCACAGGGCAAATCAAATTTAATACAATAATGATGACCACGCAGTAGGATCATTACAAACAGAATTTTCAATAAAAATGACTTCAAAAGTGAGATCAGCCTGTTTTATTACACATTTCAGCCCTACAAAACTCTCACAGTGGAAGGTAAACAGGGCATAGAGATCATCACTTCTGAATAAAACACACCCATATGTCATGTATATGTCACAGGGCATGCAAAGCACTGCAAACTTTTTATAAAAACACAGACATTGGCTTAACTTACCTAAAGAGATGCGCTAAGGTGCAGTAACCCATACCGGTTTGCGAGAAACCACAATGCAATAAAGTATTGAATGTCACGTGAATACTGGACGCTTCAGCATTTTGAACGTTTCATCACAGGACGCGGGTCCTCGTCTCACGTCTGACCTTTTTTGATTTAATATGGGACTCAAAACCTTCAATACGGGATGTTTTGCTCTCTGCTAAATTACAGGACCCCAAGATAAAAGGCGTCGTAATTTCGTAAGTATGAAACGTCGTAATTTCGGCCAAAATACAGGATGCTCATATTTGGATACTGCCCTCGCTAAAATCTCATGCATGGTGCATACGCAAGTTTTCTGCCTTACCATGACATGTGGATGTGATAGTAAAAGCGACTGTAGTCTGAACAGAAAAAATCTGATCTGGCCAAATATAACTTGCAGTTTGAACAGTCACTCAAAAAAATCTGATTTGAGGACAAATCTGATTTTTCCTGCTGTGTGAACAAAGCCTATGAGGTGCACTACCGCGCAAGCTAATCATATTGGAATAAGTGTATATATGTAGGTGGGTCTGTAATACAAGCGCTAAAATGTATATTTTTTCTAAAGATGCGTTAGAGTAAAAGTGTCTCGATATCATTACATAGCAGGATCTGAGTAATAGAGAGAAAAATAAATGTTTATAAAGTCATAATCAGCCAGTGAAGTCATGATATGAGTGAAAGTGAACAAAACACACAGTTGTTGTTTTGCCTCTAGTGTTCATTTAACCTGGAAACTGCAGGGAATCGTACACTGTAAAAAGAACACTGTGAAAAGTACAGTAACTGGTTGGCAGCAGTTAGCTTGTAAGTTGCTGTAGTACATTACACAATATGCAAATATGTAAATTGAATCACAGTATCTATAAAATACTGTAATTGTTATTACAGTAATAATCACAGTACTGTAATTGTCATTAGAGTAATTGGATACTGTATTTTTTATCACAGCAAATATTATACTACTGTAACAGGCATTACTGCATTAATTTTAATACTGTAAGTTAATAACTGTAAAATAATTACATACTGTAAATAGACACTTTTTGTCACAAACATGACATTTATTGTATAACTTAAATTTGAAAATACATATGCACTAAATAGATTTTAATTGTTATTTTTCACTTTGTAAACATTTTTCATTTTGTCTAAAAAATGTATTTTGTAAACAACAACACTACTTTCCTGAACATACAAATCCTTCCTCTTTGTTCGAGTTACCCTGGCAATGTAAACTAAATGGCCTGAAATTTTGTTCATCTTTCATGCATATTTAGAGAGTTTTAAAATGATTGATTTATTGTTTGAGGAGTTTTAGTTAATTTGACTGTATTTCTAGAGACACATATAAAAGAAAGAAAAAGAAAAAACAAAGGGAAGGAGTTGTTAATCATAAAGATGTGTACAAGTACACACACACACACACACACACACATTATCTGGTTTAAGTTTTGAGTGGTTTTGGTACATGTGTGTCTGTAATAGGGATGTGCGCTACAACAAATTTGACTGTCGTTTAAACGGAAGTTTTATAACCGACAATTCGATTAGTCTAAAGAGAAACCAACCTTTAGAAAACAGTACAAAAAAATAAAAATAAAATGTTTTTATGTGACCCATTTAAAATACTTAATCTATTCCAAATCAGATGCTAAATTCTACTGAAAAGGAGCATTTATCTGCGACGTGCTCGCCTTGAATTATGATCATTGTACATTAAATATAGACCATGACACGCATTCACTGAATCAACGTTAGCGAATATTTAATAGACATATTTATTGAAAACAATTGAATGAATAGTGCAGGATCAATGGAACAACCATAAAAGCCTGTTCTAAATGGAAATCACCAAGTAAAAGTTACTTAACATATTAAAACAGTCAGGACATTGTTGAAAATAATTAACAGGTAGACTAAGCCAAAAATGCGCTGAAAAGTTGGGCGTATTTCATGACGTGCAGTCGTGCATTAACCATTGATCTAATATGACAGTTGTTCGTTAAAGAACGTTAACCAATAACAGTTAGATGTAAAAAAAAAAAAAAAGTAGCTATAGGATAGAAAAAATGGGCCTGTGATGTAGTCTGTAATAAACCTAATATACTCTAAACATGACGTGCACACAGAATAAGAGATAGTTTAACCCATTCAGCAGTCGGCACCTCGTTGAAAATAGCCTTCTTAATCAGCAGATTAAAAAATTGCATACCTAGTCTAAAACAGTTATTTTCTAGGCTACTTACTCTAAAGCATACATATTTTGATGAGTAAAATTAACCCGTCGACATGGTCCTGTGAAAGACGGGACTTGACTCACCTGAGGCGATTATCCTGCAATTGAAAAAGCCTGCTCAGCGGAAAAATAACATCCAAGCATGCACAGATGTAAAGAAGACTCAAATGTGAAAACATCCATAGGGACTTTCAAACATTTGGAAAGCCGATTCCTGCACCACTACCGAAGTGATTTCATAACTACTTTGCTGAGTTTGCTTGTCTAGCGAGAGGATTTTGTCCTGTGCGCGCCGTGAGTGAGAGAGCGAAGAAGCACGCGCAGTCTGAGGTGAAATTAAACTCTGTATCTGCTCCAGATATCCTCTTTTTTAAATAATATTTGTATTATTAATTCTATTTAAAATATGTAACATTAATATAACAGTAATTTAAGTGCAGCCTCTGTAAAAATATAAAACCAAACGTAAATGTGTAAAAATGATTATCAGTTTAATGGGGGAAATATTAACCGACTAGTAAATCCAGTGTCGACTAGCAGCATAAGAACCGTTTAGTGACTAGTCGACTAGTCTCGCACATCCCTAGTCTGTAATGCACAAAAGTGTGGAATCTTGTCAGTAAGCTCTTGCAACAAAATAGTGTGGAGAAAAGCAGATGGCCATCAGCATATCGTTATACTCCCATAATTTGTGTAACTGTTAACGTTAGGGAGGATATAAACATGTTGGGTCCTCTGTCTGCATGATAACAAAAACTAGAAAACGTCTGTGTTGGAAATAATGCAAAGTGTACCATCAGCAAAGACAGATTATTGTTTCTGCTGTTGAAAAAAATAAAATAATCCCGATAAAAATTACTGTATTGTGATTCACAGGAAAAATATATTTACTGTAGAATTCACCCACCAAAGAAATTTAACCATGATGCTTTGCAGCTCTATAGCAACATGCTATATACAGGTTCTACAGTAAGCATTTGTTCATTATACAGTAAAAATACTGTGAAAACTACATACATTTGTTACAGTGTACCTGGAGACACGTATAACAAGTTTTGCAAAAATGTATAGAGTCACGTTTTCTATGACCTATGAGACCAGGTTGAACATTCCTTTAAATTAGCCAACATATTTAATTAGAAAACACACAAGTGGCAGATGATATATAGAACTTTGTGAATGACGGGATTCCATTTGGGCCTGGTCATGGGCTGTATACGTATATTAGAGTATACAGTTTCATGTGGGTGAAAACGTATTTCCATTTAATTGAAATGCCATCTTTGTTCCAGCTGCCGTAGCTTCTGCAATCACTTGTCAAAATAAAGGAAACATGAAGTTTGTTTGTGCTGTTCACCTTTTGGGGTTCTAATGAGCACTTCAAAACTGTCCTTCCCTATCTGTCACTCACTCGACGTTGTGTCGATGTAGTGACACTAGGGGTCGCTCTTGGGAGCCCCAAACACCTCTGCTTTTTTTAAATAAGGGCGCCGCCCACGGCCACGCCCTGCCCCCGTTCCTTTCTTCCCGGAAGTGCATGAGGAGCTGACAAGATCGTGGGAGGCACCTTTTACTGCCCGTTCCCTGTCTTTCAGCTCCCCCGCTCTCGCTACCCTGGATGGTGGAGCAGCCAGGGGGTATTCGGTGATCCCCCAGGTGGACAAGGCGCTTGCGGTGCACTTGTGTTCGCAGAGCGCCACCACCTGCGTGCGCGCCCGAGACTCCTGTCCAGGGCCTATAGGTTTATGTCATCCCTGACGGCTATGGAGCCACTGGACAAGCTGCCCCCGCCCTGCACGCCATGGCTCTCCTGCAAGTACACCAAGCCAAGGTGCTAAAAGAACTGCACGAGGGTAGTTCTGACCTGGGATTGATGCAGGAACTGTGCTCGGCGACTGACCTCGCTCTCCGGGCGATGAAGGTCACGGCGCGGTCTCTCGGGCAGGCGATGTCCACCCTGGTGGTCCAGGAGCACCACCTTTGGCTTAACTAGGTCGAGATGGGAGAAACAGACAAGGCACGGTTCCTTGACGCCTCCATTTCCCAGGTTGGCCTGTTTGGTGACGCCGTCGAGGACTTTGCCCAGCAGTTCTCGGTGGTGAAGAAGCAGACGGAGGTTTTACAATATATCCTGCCGCAGCGCGGCTTAAGACCCCTCACCCTGTCTGCTTGTCACCAAGGGTGTCCTCCTGCAGCAACAACACCGGCTCTGCCGTGGCTCGCCCCCGTGATCATACCGAAGAAAGGCGGTGGGTTGCGACCAAACCTGGACCTGTGAGTACTGAACCGAACCGGGCTTTGCACAGACTCCCTTTCAAGATGCTGACGCGAAAACTCATTCTAGCGAGCGTCCGGCATCAAGACTGGTTCGCGGTGGTAGACCTGAAGGACGCGTACTTTCACGTCTCGGTCTTACCTCGACATTAGACCCTTCCTGCGGTTTGCCTTTGTAGGCCAAGCGTACCAGTACAAGGTCCTCCCCTTTGGCCTGTCCTTGTCCCCTCGCGTCTTCACGAAGGTTGCAGAGGCTGCCCTTGCCCGGCTAAGGGAATTGGGTGTCCGCATTCTCAACTGGCTAATCCTAGCTCACTCTTGAGAGTTGCTGTGTGCACACAGGGACCTCGTGCACCGGTATCTCAGCCGACTGGGGCTTCGGGTCAACTGGGAAAAGAGCAAGCTCTCCCCGGTTCAGAGCATCTTTTTTCTCGGTCTGGAGTTGGACTCGATGACAGTGCGCCTCATGAACGAGCGCGCACAGTCGGTGCTGAACTGTCTGAAGGCATTCAGATGGAGAACAGCGGTTCCACTGAAACTTTTTCAGAGGCTCCTGGGGCATATGGCATCCTCAGCAGCAGCCACACCGCTCGGATTGATGCATATGAGACCACTTCAGCACTGGCTTCAGACTCGAGTCCCGAGATGGGCATGGCACTGCGGGACACATCGCATGGCCATCATGCCAATCTGTCGCCGCCTCTTCAGCCCGTGGACCGACCTTGCATTTATACAGGCAGGGGTTCCCCTAGAGCAGGTCTCCAGGCATGTCGTGGCTACAACAGACGCCTCCAAAACCAGCTGGGGTGCCGTATGCAACGGGCACACAGCCGCCGGCTCCTGGACTGGCCCGCGGCTGCGTTGGCACATCAACTGCCTAGAGTTGTTGGCAGTACTGCTCGCCCTGCGGAGGTTTCGGCCGTTGATCTAGGGTAAGCACATGTTGGTCCGGACAGACAACACAGCATTGGTAGCGTACATCAACCGCCAAGGTGGTCTACACTCCCATTGCATATCACAACTCGCCCACTGTCTCCTCCTCTGGAGTCAGCAGCGCCTCAAGTCGCTACAAGCCACTCACATCCCGGGTGACCTCAACACTGCAGGGGACAAGCTGTCATGTCAGGTTACCCTCAGGGGAGAGTGGAGACTCCACCATCAGGTGGACCAGTTGATTTGGAGTCGATTCGGTAGAGCATAGGAAGACCTGTTTGCTTCCCGGGAATCATCACACTGCCCACTCTGGTACGCCCTGACCGAGGCACCCCTCAGTATAGATGCGCTGGCACACAGCTGGCCCTCTGGACTACGCAAATACGCACTTTCCCCAGTTTTCCTACTTGCACAGACCTTGTAAGATAGGCTGGAGGGGCGGCTGTCTCCCTCCACCTTGAAGGTTTATGTAGCTGCTATTTCGGCGCATCATGATGCAGTAGATGGTAAGTATTTGGTGAAGCTCGACTTGATCATCAGGTTTCTGAGAGGCACTAGGAAGTTGAATCCCTCTAGACCGTGCCTCGTCCCTCTGTGGGACCTCTCTGTAGTCCTTCAGGGTCTACGGGGAGCTCCCTTTGAGCCCTTGGAGTCAGCTGAGCTTAAGGCACTCTCCTTGAAGACTGGCCACCTGACTGCGCTCACTTCCATCAAGATGGTAGGGGACCTGCAGGCGTTATCTGTCAGCGAATCGTGCCTGGAGTTCTGTCCGGGTTACTCTCACGTGATCCTGAGACCCCGACCGGGCTATGTGCCCAAGGTTCCCACAACCCCTTTTAGGGATCAGGTGGTGAACCTGCAAGCACTGCCCCAGGAGGAGGCAGACCCAGCCCTTGCTGTGTCTGGTGCGAGCTTTACGCTTTACGCATCTATCTGGATTGCATGCAGAGCTTTAGAAGCTCTGAGCAGCTTTTTGTCTGCTTTGGTGGACAGCGGAAAGGAAGCACTGTCTCCAAACAGAGGATCGCCCACTGGGTCATTGACGCCATCACGATGGCATATCAGGCTCAGGTCGTGCCACCCCCTGCGGGGTTACGAGCCCACTCTACCAGGACTGTGGCGGCCTCCTGGGCCCTGGCCAGTGGTGCCTCTTTGGCAGACATCTGCAGAGCAGTGGGCTGGGCAGCACCCAACACCTTTGCGAGGTTCTACAATCTCCGGGTTGAGCCAGTCTCATCCCGAGTAGTGGCAGGCACGAGCAGGTAAGTTCCGGGACAACTGGCCTGGTGTACTTGAGGGGAAGACATGCGCACTTGACTCCCAGTAGTGTTCACAGACTGTGATCCTTGGATGACTTTCCTCCTTAGCCCTGTGGCAGTTGAGTTTGCGAAGAAACTCATGCGCTAATGAGGCCCTGTACTGAGGTAGGTGCTCCGCATGTGATGGTTCCCAAAGGCAACCCCATGTGATATTTTCCGCAAAATCGTTTCCCTGTCGGTAAACTGCATCTTCCTTGGGCAGGGGCCCCTCTGCCCCCGGTCGCCATGCTTTGTAGAAACTCCTCCACCTTTGGGTAAGACCTACCATGGGACCTCTCCACATGACTTCCGACAAGACTCGGTAAGACCATTTGACGTATTCCACTGAAAATACCCCCCCCCCCTCTCTTTTTGGGTGGGGTGTGGTCTCCGCGGTGTCTTCCCCTTGGGAGGGACACCCTCTGACGCAGACACTTATGTCTCCCAGTCAGTTAACAAATTCCACTCTTTTTGGGGAGAAAAGAGAGGGAAAAGAGGCCTCGGCTGGGCCTGTCCCTATAGTTGGGCAGTCAACTTGTTCCTGATGGACCATTCGACGCTCATAAGATCGTCAGGGGAGGTTACGTGACAGCCTGGTGCACTGGCTACGAGGCACACAGCAGTCTGCCTGTCACACACCGCCAGTTCACGCAACACAATTCAGCTAGTTTTGGCATTTTGTATTGGGACCCCTTGTGTCACTACATCGACACAACGTTGAGTGAGTGACAGATAGGGAACGTCCTGGTTACTTTTGTAACCTCCGTTCCCTGATGCAGGGAACAAGACGTTGTCCCCCCCTTTGCCACAATGCTGAACTACCCGCTGAAATGGCCGAGACCTAGTCTCGGCTCCTCAGCTCAAAACCTGAATGAGTGGTTGCTTCCCAGCTCCTTTTATACCCATATGTCCTGGGCAGTGGCATGCAAATTCCACTCGCCAATTCTCATTGGCCTTTTTTAAAAAAAGCAGAGGTGTTTGGGGCTCCCAAGAGTGACCCCTAGTGTCACTACATCGACACAACGTCTTGTTCCCTCCATCAGGGAACGGAGGTTACGAAAGTAACCGGGACGTTTTGTAGATCTTTTCATAGTGCCTGTGAACTAACCACCCTTAAATAGACTTTTTGTGTTGGTTTCCCACACTTCAGAAAAGTGCTTTTGTCAGATATGGAGCAGTACAATTTCATTTAATATAATCACTGAATTTATCTATGCTCTGTTGCTAAAAACACAAAGAAAGCCTAATGGAGTTTCAGTACATTATAGGAGTTTTAACACCTGCCTGTACCAAGTACAGCCTATATATCTGTTTGTGAGTATTATTGTTGTCTTCTATACTGCCATACAAAGCCAAAATGCAGCAACTAAGCCAATACTAAAACTGAGAAAAGTGACTTCAAAGGTTTCTGGATTATCCAGACAAATGTGGATTATTAATCTGTAGAATCTATAAAATCTGTACATTGCCAGTTTACTTCGGAATGCACATGCGCATTAGCTGGACCAGCCTTTAAAAATATGTTAAAAATAGATAGCTCAAATATAGATTTGAGCTGATGTAGTACTGTTTATGATTGATGTCAGATTTTATTGTTGATTTGAAATATGTTATTTGAACCAATAGGTTTAGTGATTTCAGGCTTTCCCCATTAAAGTACATAGGAGCTGTACTTGCATGACTAGAAAGTAGCTGCCCGGAGGTGTTACAAATATTGTCGCCGAGTGACAAGACTTGCCTTAATGATACTTTCTCTATCCCTCACAGCCTTGTTTTCACTTGTGTCAAATGAAACGTATCCGAATAAGGTCTATTTTTACCCAGACAACTATTGCTTCACTTCAGGTGTGACATGTGAGAGATAAAAACGTTCCACTGAGCTCTCTTTGTTTTATGAATGGTAACTGTGTGTACGACCTCACTACATTGAGTCCCCCTAAATGCCTCTCTGGAGAGGCACTGTCAGCAATGTGACCTAATCATCGCACTCTTCACATGGTGGTAAGGTGTTCTGTATGGTTGCCATGACAACAGCAAAAAACAAAAGAGCCATACCATACCTTGCACTCTTGTCAGCCCCTACTTCAACAACTGAAAAGACAACACAGTAAGTGCAGTGGAATACTTGACAAAGCAAGGAGGTGCCATGGGACGTTAATTGTGAATGAATAGCAGTGGAATGTCCCTTTAGAACAAGGCGTGAAAGAGAGAGAGAGCAAGCAAGTCCACATTGACTTGAATCGCATCACAAGCCATTAATATTCCATCAGCTCCAAGGTTATGGAGTGTTCACCTAAGCGAAGCTCCAAATCCTGTAGAGACGGGTTTCCACTCCAGACAGGTGAAGTCAATTCCAGACTCAGTGATTTGAATGCAAATGCTGTAGTGAAGAGCCACCCCAACTTCAAGTCTCTTTTTATTGCATTATTGTACAGTACGTCTGTGACGCTGGAGAGAGGTACCTATTATTTTCACTGGTTAGAAAAATTGCTTTTGTTGTTAAAGGTGCAGTATGCAAGATTCAAAAGCCCTTGTTATTAATGACACCTGTGGCTGTTAAGTGAACTGCAGCCAGCTACCTGTTGCTCATGCTCACACTCAAGCGCACACTCCATAGGGACACGAGCATCGGCCAAAAACAATGACGTAACGTACAAAGAGACAACGTGATTCACTGGCATCATGCTGACATATGAGGTAGCATAATTAATATTACACAGTTATGATTGTTTTACTACAAACTTTGAGACTGTATATTATATTTGTTTCTCCAGTGCTGGAACAGGGCTAAAACAAAGTGTGGATATAGGTCTGACTATGCGAGACTGTAGTTTGAAGTAATCACTTTTCTTTGCATGATACATTAACTGCATTTATACTATGTCAGCATTAGCTAGCTAGCCAGCTTTATCAATAGCTGTTAGCTAAATTTGGTGGATGATGACAGTAACTGTTTATAAAATAGACTAAATATGTTGACACAATTCAGTATTGATGTGATTCCATCACAACTGTCATTTTGATATATCGATGCGCTATTGTTGTATAATAATAGAATGTATATATTTTCTGTATAACTAAGTTACACTAATGAATGGGTCTTTTTGCATTATCTTGAACATTGTCTAGCATTCCTTTCATGTGTTATTGTAGTTATTGTAGTTTAGCTAAAATTACACAGATCAATCCTTATGGCATTATATTTCACATGCTTTGCAGTTATGTAAGCTTACCTGTCCAATAAGAAGAACGCCAATTCAGGGTCGGTTTTGATCCCCAAAACTGAACGAAGGTACCTCCAGGAATCAAATGCCCTGCCAATGTTCACTCTATTTTTCTCTCGACCACGATCTCGTTCCTGCTTAGCTAAATGGGATTCAGTAGATAAATGGTTTGTTTTTTTGGGGGTTTTTTTTTCACCCAATTTGGAATGCCCAATTCCCAATGCGCTTTTTAAGTCCTTGTGGTTGCGTAGTGATTCGCCTCAATCCGGGTGGCGGAGGATGAATCCCAGCTGCCTCCACATCTGAGACCGCCAAACCCGTGCATCTTATCATGTAGCTTGTTGAGCGTGTTGCCATGGAGCCATGGAGGCTTCACGCCATCCACCGCAGCATCCATGCTCAATTCACCACGTGCCCCACCGAGAACGAACCACATTATAGTGACCACAAGGAGGTTACCCATGTAACTCTACCCTCCCTAGCAACCGGGCCAATTTGGTTGCTTAGGAGACCTGGCTGGAGTCACTCAGCACGCCCTGGGATTCGAACTAGCGAACTCCAGGGGTGGTAGCCAGCGTCTTTTACCACTGAGCTACCCAGGCCCCCAGTAGATAAATGTTTTTTTTTGTTTGTTTTTTGGCTTACTCGGAGTTTGTGTAGGAGTCGGTGTTGTGCTGGGAGCCAGACTTTTGCTGGATTCCATCTCTAAGATAACGTTACCTAGTGTTGCAGTTTGTTGTCGCTGTTGAATAACGGAAGAGAAGCTATTACTGTCTGAAGCAAGGCTCTCAGGGGCGTGCATAAACGTCAAATCCTTTGGATTTTCCCGGCAAAACCGACCCGCTCCCTTGGCATGAAAATCAGTCTACAGGCTTTAATAGGCAAACTAGGAAGTCCAGGAAGGGCTTATTTTTAAGTTGCGTTACAAGTTGTTCACACATTGGCAAAAAGAAAAAAAGGCAAATATTACATGAAAGTTGTTACATATTGCACCTTTAAGATGCAAATTTTCACTCATTGAAAAGTGATGGAAATCACTGAGCCATGAAGGCTAATCAGTGAGGTTGACATGAGGAAAATGTGCTGTTTTTTTTTTTTTTTTTTTTTTTTGTGCACACTATGTTGTATGAGGCTTGGGCCATAGCTGAAAAATATTCTGTTTATATTTATAAGCCTTTAGATGATATTTGATATACATTTTGTGTTGAATTAGAGTTTTGAATGAACCACACCTACCAACTCTAACACCATTTTTGCTACTGAAGTTTAGGTAACACCTTAAAATAACTTTCATTAATAAATCATTAACAATATAGTGCTTAATAGATAATTAGTTAATGTCAATTAAAATAGTTAGAAATATTAGATAATGTGCTTGTTAATGTTTACTAAAGAATTTAACTAACATTAACTAATGATCTGTTAAGCATTATTTAATGCAAATTCAAATACTTAGAACTAAAGACTTACTGTCATGCCCTTTTTTACATTTACTTAATTTTCACTACTTCTTGTTTACAAATTATTAATTAATGTCCAGCTAATTAGTAACCAGCAGCAGGAGTTTCCATTTTCATTCATGTCTGTTATAAAAAGTCCAGTGCTGGAGTTTGTAATTTCGAATGTTATAATGAGTGCTTGTTGCTGCTGTTATCAGTGGCGTTAATGCTGCATTCCATTCAACTCAGAAAGTCGGATTTTCCATTTTCCTACTAGGAAAAGTGTAATGGAACGCCACTTGAAATCGGAATTCTAACTTGGAACTTGTGCGGAAATTTTCAACTACGATTTTGCCGAGATGCAGGTGCGTGACGTCGCACAAGCATGTCTGCACCCAGGTAGATATACAAAGTGATAAACATTAACTTTTATTAAATAATATCCATAAATGAGTCAAAGTTCTTACATTACATGATATTAAAGCTTGTTTAACAAACATTTGCAGAGAATGGTGTTCAAAATATGATAAATGATACTCTGTTTTGAAAATAGTACATCTGTAGCACAAATGCTAGCACTGCAGCATTGTTTATCAAATGGGTTGCTAGGAGAAGTCTCTGGTGACAGTCGAACCCCTGCTAAGCTAACGAAGCGTTACAGTTTTTTTTCCTCACATGTCATCTTCCGAGCATTTTGCAATGTAATGCCTTTATGGTCAGAGATCGGGGACATCAAGTAGGAATATCCCATATCCTTTTTGAATGGAACACAGCATAAGTGACAGAGGGCTGCGATTTTATATAGTGCATCCAGATGTGCTCTCTACTCGCGCCGCACCTCGCGCATCACCTTGCACTCCTTTCCAGTTAAATCGCAAAGCAAATTGCAAACATTCAGTATGTTATTTTGCAATATTTGAATTTACATTATATAATGCTTAACAGAGCATTAGTTAATGTTAGTTAAATTCTTTAGTAAACATTATCTCATATTCCTAACTATTTGAATATACATTAACTAATGATATGTTAAGTGTTATATAATGTTTGTAAATTATTTATTAATGAAAGCTATTATAAAGTGTTACCAAAGTTTAAAACAAAAACATCAAATACACATTAAAATATCTTATGTCAAAGATTTAGAAATGTAAAAAAAAAAAAAAAAAAAAAATACCAGAACAGTGTAATTTTCATGACTTTCAGTTCTGTTCAAAGTTCTTAAATTTGTGCATTTTTCCAACATCAGAACACAGAACTAAAATACTCTGACAGTGTTTCCTGCAGCTGTGCAGCCTTTCTACTAAATATACATTGTCAATCACACTATGCGAACAGTGTATTCTGATTACCAAACAAATTACTGTTATGAGCCAGTTCTTTTGCATCTTCAGCTTGAAACAAATATTTTTCCTCAAAAGTAATAAAAAGAATAATCAATGGAACTGTTAAGAAATCAGAATTGTAAATGGAACCGGAGTTATTAAATTCCTTATAATTCCCATACATATTATTTACTCACTCTCATATTACAAACCTGTATGACTTTCCTTCTCCATGGAACACAAAAGGAGAATGACAGCCTCAGTCACAATTGACTTTCATTGTATAAAAAAAATTCAATGAAAATTAATGGTGACTGAGGATGTCATGTCACCTAGTATCTCCTTTTGTGTTCTACAGAAGAAAGAAAGTCTTACAGGTTTGGAACAACTTCAGGGTTAGTAAATTATGACAGAATTTTTATTTTTCAGTGAGCTATTCCTTTGACACTTGACTTAACTTGAATATCTGGTATATCAGAGAGCGCTATGTGAGACATCAACTTTTAGTGCATGTCTGTCATCACTGACAGTACATTTAGATTTAGGGCATTCATTTGCTCGGATCTCTTTGCACTTTGTCAGAGCTTGTCTTTAACGACTGTACCGCTGGGTGCCATGTCTAAGATTTATTTTCTCCCTAAGTCTAAAGCGTTTGATTTTAATAAAGAGACAACCACCTCTAACTCTCCCTTGAGCACTGTTAAAATGAGGCACTTCAGACAATTAATCTAGAAAGGCTATTTTAAATCTGGACATAATAATTAGTTATTCTGTTATAATTGAGAATTTGCCTATTGATGCAGTAATTATAAGATCTCAGACCCTTTGGCTGCCATCAGCACAGTAATGAGAACATCAGAGGCCAATTGAAATCGCTCTACAGTGTTTTACACATTAACTCAAGCAAAAATGTAATTTGACCTCCCTTCAATGGCATTCAGGGGTGACCAGTAGTTAAATACGACTACTTCAAATGTCCAGGAAAGTAAAAATCAGTGGAAAATTACAAGCGAAGCGAATCCATTTTGTTACGGTGTCATGGGCGATATAGTTCAACTCCAAAAGCTCAGATTAAGTGATGTGGATAGGATGTCTTTGCATAGGAAATTGCATACAACCTTCCAACTGAAGGGCAACAGTAAGAAGTCTCAAAAACCAGCTTTTCCAAAGACAAGTTGGTGGAACTAATGCCTACTTCATTGCTTAGGTCTAAACAGCCTACTTTAGCGCTCACTCCATTGCTCTTATCACCCTACATTTGTTCGTTGATTGAAAAACAAGACTGCAATTATCCTCAATGTGTCATCCTTGAGCGAGTGAAAACGGGGAACAAAACCTTCATCTCCATTGATTAAGCTCAGGCTGCCTTGAGTTTCTCAGTGTCGCCCCATTTCACGGCTAAACTTGGACCAGAAAGCACAAACAGGGATCGATACAAAAAAAAACCTTGACATCAACATGAGCTGTTTGAGATTGTTGCGGCGATGCTCCCTGCACGTTTCAACCTCATCATTTACTCTTGTCTCGTCTATGCCTGCATCAGAAATCCATTTGGAATGCATTTGGCTGCCTTGATGTGTAAATTTCTCTATGGTTAATACATGAGCTTAGGTATCATCTGCCTACCCATTACAAACATTCTCAGCAGCTACAGTTGAAGTCAGAAGTTTACATACACCTTAGCCAAATACATTTAAACTCAGTTTTTCACAATTCCTGACATTTAATCATAGAAAACATTCCCTGTCTTAGGTCAATTAGGATCACTGCTTTATTTTAAGAATGTGAAATGTCATAATAGTAGAGAGAATGATTTATTTCTGCTTTTATTCCTTTCATCACATTCCCAGCGGGTCAGAAGTTTACATACACTTTGTTAGTATTTGGAAGCATTGCCTTTAAATTGTTTAACTTGGGTCAAATGTTTTGGGTAGCCTTCCACAAGCTTCTCACAATAAGTTGCTGGAATTTTGGCCTGTTCCTCCAGACAGAACTGGTAGGCCTCCTTGCTCGAACACGCTTTTTCAGTTCTGCCAACAAATTGGATTTAGGTCAGGGGTTTGTGATGGCCACTCCAATACCTTGACTTTGTTGTCCTTAAGCCATTTTGCCACAACTTTGGAGGTATGCTTGATGTCAATGTCCATTTGGAAGTCCCATTTACGACCGAACTTTAACTTCCTGGCTGATGTTTTGAGATGTTGCTTCAATATATCCACATAATTTTCCTTCCTCATGATGCCATCTATTTTGTGAAGTGCACCAGTCCCTCCTGCAGCAAAGCACTCCCACAACATGATGCTGTCACCCACATGCTTCATGGTTGGGATGGTGTTCTTCGGCTTGCAAGCCTCAATCTTTTTCCTCCAAACAGAACAATGGTAATTATGGCCAAACAGTTACATTTTTGTTTCATCAGACCAGAGGATATTTCTCCAAAAAGTAAGATCTTTGTCCCCATGTGCACTTGCAAACTGTAGTCTGGCTTTTTTATGGTGGTTTTGGAGCATTAGCTTCTTCCTTGCTGAGCAGCCTTTTAGGTTATGTCAATACAGGACACGTTTTACTGTGGATATAGATACTAGTCTAGCTGTTTCCACCAACATCTTCACAAGGTCCTTTGCTGTTGTTCTGGGATTGATTTGCACTTTTCACACCAAACAATGTTCATCTCTAAGAGACAGAATACATCTCCTTCCTGAGTGGTATGATGGCTGTGTGGTCCCGTGGTGTTTATACTTTCGTACTATTGTTTGTACAGATGAACGTGGTACCTTCAGGTGTTTGGAAATTGCTCCCAATGATGAACCAGACTTGTGGAGGTCCACAATTGTTTTTTTGAGGTCTTGGCTGATTTCTTTTGATTGCCCCATTATGTCAAGCAAAGAGGCACTGAGTTTGAAGGTAGGCCTTAAAATACATCCACAGGTACACCTCCAGTTGACTCCAATTAGCCAGTTAGCCTATCAGATGCTAATTCCACAACAATTGTTGGAAAAATTACTTGTGTGATGCACAAAGTAGATATTCTAAATGACTAACTGACCAAAACTATAGTTTGCTAATATGAAATCTTTGGAGTGGTTAAAAAATTAGTTTTAATGAATTCAGCCTAAGTGTATGTAAACTTCTGACTTCAACTGTATGTTTGGAATAGCATACTACCTTACTACTCTTACCATTGCTGATGGAAATAGGATGTATAATGTGCAGAGTATGTCAATTTTGGTTAAGCATAGAATGCACAGATGACCTACTATTAACCAAAATCTAATAAGTATGGAATACTGTATCTCACAATGCATTGCACTCAAATTGACCTTCCATTTCCAGTTTGATGGATGGACTGGAAGTAATATTCCCTGCAAACATATCTTTCTTGGTCAATTTTTTATTATTTGTTCAGACTGCCAAATTTTCACACAATGAGATTCAAAATGCAAAATAATTTTCAAGATACAAAAGTAGGTGTCACTCACTGAATTGCAAACATGCAACATGATTAGGTTACAGTATATGGTAATAATGTAGCAAACTACTGTTTAAATGTTTAAAGTGTAATAATGGCTGCTGTTAATTACTAGGTAAAAATATAAAAGTATAGTGTATTATAGGACTGCAACAACTAATCGATAAAATTGATAATTATTGATAATGAAAATCATTGACAACGAATTTCATTATCGATTAGGATTGGATATTTGTGGCGAGCACAGAGAAGATCCGTCAGTGACGTCACTTTACAGCCTGGTGAAAAATGTGTTGCATGATGAAATCCATATGAAAAATGACGGAGACAAGTTCAAGTGGAAAAAAAACATGACCCAAGGTGCCCATCGAATGAGAGCACTTTATAAACACTTTAAAGAAGATCATAATAAGCATACAGTTTGTAATGGAGCGGTTGCTGCATCAGTTGCATTGAAAGAGGGCTTGTGCTGTTTCATGCGCTTAAGACTTGTTTCTTTCCAGCGCATAACTTACATTTTACTGCTGTTTTCTATGTTTTGTAATGTATACATGTTATGAATTCAAAATCAGGTGCATATTTCTATTTCGCAAAACTATTTGTCTTTACCACAAGCGAGTCTCCGTTAAACTTTACCGAGTATGCGAGCACGTGCATACGCGTCAATCAAACCGATTGCAATGGAGAAAGAGAGTGCAATCATTTTGATTACACACATGCAACATCATACCACGATTTCAGTTTCAATGTAATCAATTATACAGCTTTCATGGATATCACAATGTCTTAGAGGTCCAATTGTGCCAGCTTTAAAATGTTTTAGATGGTTTAGGATGTCATGACAGTGTTAGAGTGAATCTACTGATTGTTCTATATAAACTGTATGCTGAATATAATGTATAAAAATGCTAAGGGTCCTGATATTTGATAGGCCAGATAATGCCAAATGTAATGTCTGATTTCACCAGTACATTTATACTATGGCAAACATTATTTTACTGGATAAGCATACACTACCATTAAAAGTGTTTTTTCGAAAAGAATAGTTTAGAAACATGTAATGAGATACCTTTTTAAAATGTACAATTTTAATTTTAAACACTTAAAATGTATGTAATCAGTAACATAATTATGTCTTTTTCAGCTGGGAAGAATTGTTATTATTTTTATTCTGATGACATTTTGCCCTCTGCTGGGCTGATTTTTTGTCACACTCCATCCCTGATGGATCATTTTACTCAATGAATAGTACTTTTTGTTAAGCTTCACAAGTAAGAGAAAGGAACTGTTTTGCATATGTCCTTAAGGGTAATAATATTTTTAATAATAATAAATTAAAACTTAACTTTTCATGATTCAAATCAAATCAAATCACTTTTATTGTCACACAACCATATACACAAGTGCAATAGTGGGTGAAAGTCTTGGGTGCAGTTCTGAGCAACATAGCAGTCATGACAGTGATGAGACATATACCAATTTACAATAAACAGATTTACACATCACAATTTACATATCTAATATACACATAATGGGGCTTTGTTAAAAGTTTTGTGAGAGTATAGAATCGTGTATTAGAATTCAGAACTGTATATCGAACAAAATATTCTTTATAATTTTATAAAAATATCACATTTTCATAAAATACAGGAAATAAAAATTTCGTTTTTTAAAATCCAATTTTTATAATATTAATTGATTAATTGACTTTTGGCCGATACGATACTGATTTTTAACAAAAATGTATAGGCTGATAACGAGACTGATATTTTGCAACTAACCTAATTTTGTCATCAGATCACTGTTTTATTTAAGAATGCTTAAAAAATGTACAAAGGGGTACGAAGCTTTTTCACTGTTCTAACAATAAATCATTTCCTTTGAACACTGGATCTGTTTAACACATGACAGGTCAACATTTTAAAGAGAGCTGCCATGAAAAATACACAATACACAAGATAAAAAGATATAAAAAATAACTAAATATGATAAAATGATGATTTATATAAAATTAGTTTTTTTGTACATATTTGCACTTCAATTTTTGCCATTTATAATGCAGCCTTTTAAGGTTTAGTAACCGCGCAAGCCCATATTGCAATTTCAATCTTAAGTCAATCAATCATGCAGCATTAATAGATATCATACCACTTAGAGCCCGACCGATATGGGATTTTTGAGACCGATACCGATTTTAGAGGGGGAAAATTCACCGATATAGTTAATGTTTGAGCTGGAATGAAAACAGACCTTTTCTATGTGGATTGTTCACCGATTTTGCACCAATATGACTAAGCAAAGGTACTCAGAAGGCTGCTTTCTTAAACAAATATTTTTATCAAAGAATATTTGACATTATTATTATACATTGTCAACAAATTCTAGAAATTAACACTGAGAAAATAAAGAATAAATAACAATACAATAAATA
The DNA here is from genome assembly GCF_019703515.2 of Myxocyprinus asiaticus. NCBI lineage: Eukaryota > Metazoa > Chordata > Actinopteri > Cypriniformes > Catostomidae > Myxocyprinus > Myxocyprinus asiaticus. The sequence goes on along the minus strand of NC_059377.1, from coordinate 35,845,558 downwards.
GCTTAATAAACATCAGTACTGTATGTTCAGTATCAGTCAGTTGCTGGCCATTTAAATAAAGAATAAATAAAAGTACAATAATTAGCACAATAAACATCAGTACTGTTTAGTATGTCAATTGCTGACCATTTAAATAAAGAATAAATAAAAATACAATAAATAGCTAAATAAAAATCAGTACTTTGTTTAGTATCAACACTCAAGTGAAATCAACACTCAACAGACACAATCCACCACCGACCGTTGTCTGCTGAGCTGCAAAAAGATGCTCTGATGTTTAACTTTCAATTTGCTACATTACTGACTGCACTGACAAACTGTAGCTGGCTAACACAGCAAACAGATGTGATAAACATGAGTGACATGGTTGTCAGGGACAGGGTTAACGTTATATTAGTTATATTGAAAAGAGAAAATGATGGGGTCATTGTTTATTAACTTTCCAGTATGTATTTCACAAACTAGTTAGCAACTTACCAAGAAGACACCGCTTAACTCCACACCGCTTAACACCGCACCGCTTAACTCCGCCCTGTCTGCAGAGCTGCCGTCAGTTCAGAGTCAGCTCTGTAAACAATGGAGTCGGAGTGCGCTCTGCTGAACAAACTACGTTATGACACCAATTCTAAAGCATTGTTTTCTGCATTATATGTTCTGAAAAAAAGTTTTCATATCTGCGCATATCAGTAAACATATCGGACGACCAATATATTGGTCAGGCACTAATGCTGATATCTCAGATGTCAAAGTCTGCTGGTTTCAAAGCGTTTGAGATGGTTTCCCTTATCATGTAGCCTATAGGTAAGGTAGGTATATCCATTTATGGCGTTTTTTTCTGCATTAACGTGAGAATGAGACAGGATAAAAGTATTACATGTACTTGGGAGTGCCAACCCTTCTTCATATTGTGGCTATTATTATTTCTTGATTGTGCATTTGAATTCACAGACTTTTTACAAAGTGTGTTACCAGTTAACTACAAATCATCCTTGGTTTTTCAAATCAATATTTTCATGCTTATTACCGATATGCCGATGGTTTTAATTTGGTCAATAATTGGCCAATAAATATCGGCAGCCGATACATTGATGCATCCCTATAGCCAACTGATGGCAATAGATGCCATAGCCAATTTATTTCCATTTCATGTTGATGCTTCCTTTGAGTCTACCTCCATGCATGAGTGTGACTAATAATTTTGCTGATTTTTGTATGCATGCCTGCATGCCTTTCTGCATTAATGCAACGTATCTCGTTGACGTCTCTTCCAGAGCATAAAAACTGGTGTTAGCTTGTGCATAATTGAGTAGCATTCATGGGTTTATCCCAATATTTTTGTGGGTAAGCAAAACCTGTCTGTGTTTACAATACAGAGAGCAATTTGGTCATGATTAATACTGTGTGCGCGTGTGTGCCCATCAGTAAATTTGTGTACATTGCGAGCAAGTCTGCTTAATGATGATACTGCAGAAGGCTGCGGCGTGTGTGTTAACTAGGAAACTCTGGGAGAGTCCACATCTCAGATCCTAACCACACTGTGTGTGGGTGTTCTGAATATCAATGGCGTGCTGTGCTCTCCTTGTCTGCCCCTGAAAGAGAGAGAGAGAGAGAGAGAGATGCTAGTCACTTAGTGTTTGCATGTTCTCATACATAGATAGCATATGCAGTTTTCTTGTTTATTAACCTTGCATGGTTGCATTGTTTATTTTATCACTTATTGTGGGTTTTAAAAGTGGCTAGAGGCTCAGAGCATGTAGGAACCTAGGGCAGGATGTGTGTTGGTGTGTGAGTAGGTGGATGGATCGCCAAGTCGAGTCGAGTGTGTATCCTGTGTGGGTGAGTTTGTACACCGATGTCAGGGAGTCATTTAGCTCTTGGTTTTGTAGTTGTCCACTGCCTGGTTTTGTAGTTGTCCACTGCCCACATATAAATATGTGTAAGTGTTTCCCACTAAAATACACACTCAGTATTGTATGTGGAGGACACCTAATGAGCAACACTGTGTGTGGGTATAAGAGACAAAAAGTAGTTTATGTAGCCCTGTAGTATAGTGCTGCTCAAGCTTTGCGTCAGTGGAAATTCCCAGATGAAAATGCATGGAATGTAGGAGGTGTGTGTTTTATGATCAATGCAAAGGCTATGTTCGGAATGGAATATTAGTATACTGTTTACTGCCAACTGCCAAAGTCTCTGTAAGGCAAGTCAGGTCACTCACTGGCCATGTCCGTAACACCTCTGGGCAGCCTGAGGGATGCTATTTTCTATGGATACTAGTACAGCTCCTATATACTTTAAAAGGGAAATACTGAAAGCTCAAATGGTTGGTCAAGATTATGAGCAAATAACATATTTCAAATCAGCAGTAAAATCTGACAGCAATTGTATTATAAATTGAGCTTCATTAGCTCAAATCACGCCAAAAATGCTACTTTTTTAATCTCATCCTATACTTTCTCTGCAGAAAATTACAGTGCACAGTATAAATATTGCATAGTACTTTTTTTCAAAAATAGTAGGTAGTATGCCTTTCTGAACTTACCGAGTTTGTATTTAAATGTATTTAAAAAATACACAGCTGCTAGGTTATGATGCATAGATTTGCCTTAACAGCAGCTTAAAGATTCAAAGCAACTGTATTGCACATGAATAAAAGAGAAAATGGAGGGGAAAAAGGAAGAATACAAAAGATAGATATGGACAAATGGTTTTAAAATGAGGAACGGCATCAGAGGTGTTCAGTTAAGAGTGATAGAGAGAAAATACTAAGATACTAAGATTAATGGAGAGACAGAGTGTCTGCGTTGAAAGACATAATGGAGGCAGTGAGAATATTAATGTTGTGTCAGACAGTTGAGACTCTTATAGACCATCCTTCCTCAAGACATCGCAACACACACACACACACATACACGCACATTGAGATGTGCTCTGAAAACAAGGGCCACCTATTCTTATACATTCAACACAGACCTGCCAGATTCACATTCTAATACATACGACACTCACTTGTCACTTTATTAGGAGCACTATGGTCCTAATAAAGTGCTCAATGTGGTTTTCTGCTGTTGTAGCCCATTTACCTCAAGGTTCGACGTGTTGTGCATTCTGAGATGCTATTCTGCTCCCTACAATTGTACAGGAGGTTATCTGTGTCAGCTCAAACCAGTCTGGCCATTCTCCGTTGACCTCTCTAATCAACAGTGCCGCTCACTGGATGTTTTTTGTTTTTGGCACCATTCTGAGTAAACTCTAGAAACTGTTGTGCATGAAAATCTCAAGAGATTAGCAGTTACAGAAATTGCTCAAACAAGCCCATCTGACACCAACAATCATGCCACGGTCGAAATCACTGAGATCACATTATTTCACCGTTCTGATGGTTGATGTGAACATTACCTGAAGCTCCTGACCTGTATCTGCATTATTTTATGCATTGCACTTCTGCCACCTGATTGGCTGATTATATAATCACATGAATAAGTAGGTGTACAGGTGTTCCTAATAAAGTGCTCAGTGAGTGTATAAGACACACACTATGACCCTGCTTAAATCTTATGGTTTGTTTTGGGTGCTGGTCCGCCTGCATGGGATGCTGGTGTGCTGATATCCCCACCAGGCTTTTAAGCTAGCCTAAACAGCTTCACAAGCTAGGTTTTTCTGGTGAAAAGCATGGCTATACTGGTCCACCAGCTAGACCAGAACCAAACCAGCACTAACCAGCATAAACCAGCCTAGACCAGCATGGGCATGGCATGCTGGTAAAGCTGGTCTTTTCAGCAGGGGAGGTATGCATATTTAGAAGGATAGTAGATTGAAGTAGTCTTCAATCCAAATCATCAGTGTCTAAAAACTGTGGTGCCCTCCACTGATTGTGGATCATTGTAATCAAGCTTTGATGGCCAGCTGCAGCCTGTTATACTTCCATTTCACAAACCTGCAGTCACACTGTTGTTATGACATACACACACACATGTCCATTCCTACAGGTGCATTACAAGTTAACACTATGTCAAGATTGTGAAATTTCTGACAAGACCTGTCACAGTGCAGATTCAGCTTACAGACAGAATAAAGAAGACAAGCTGCAAAAATAGAAGGCAAAAGAGAGAGTGAAAGAGAGAGAGAGAGAGAGAGAGAGAGAGATAGGGGAAAAGATGAAGGGGTTAGAAAAAGGAGATTTTTAGATGTTCATGATTGTAAGAAGAGAGAAGACGTCCTGTCGTTCATATGACATATGTTATGTCTCCTGGTCAATGGACAATGACAGGTAAGATTATATTCATAGAGCAGAGAGGGACTAAAGCAAATATAGATTAATAGAAAAGGAACAGGGGGGATATCACTTAGAGTGTAATACTAAACTAAGAAAAGATATGTGTTGGACAGAATACTGAGAAGATTTTAAGAATAAAATGTCAATATTGTTGCATGCTGAATAGTCGGTAGGCCTGCATGGAAACTGTGAGGCAGATATTCACAATACAGGTGCCCATCATTCACAAATTTCTATGAATCTGCCGGTCCTTGCATGTTTGTTTTATTAAATATTTTAACAGATTTTATCATTTAAAAATGACAGTTTAAATGGCTTCCAGATCAACTGTACATTGGAGATGGAAGGTCAAGTTCAGTATGCAATGCATGCAGTGTGCTCAGGTTGAAATTGGATGATTCTTTCGAAACCTGTCAAGAAATTCCAGGTCGTATTCAACCCCAAATTAATACAAAAAATATAAAATTATATGTTGCATAAAGAAAATAAAGCCAACATTTAGGACGAATAAGATTTTTTGCATTGTGACATTATTTTCAGGAAACTAGAGCACATTTACTCCCAAATTGTCATTACCGTAACGCAGACGTTTTACTATTTTTAACTATTGTTTTTTACTTTTACTCTTTGCTGTTGTACAATGATTTTTTAAATTAAAATCAGCGAAAATTAAATGCAGTATCAAGAGAGGACCACTATTATGCATAAATATACTTTACAATTCGTCATATTTGTCATATTTTTCACATTGCAGTTATGAGAAGATCACAATGACCATCTTTTTTTGCATTGCGGTAATAAGAATTTGTAGGGTAAAAAGTGTCATGAAAATAATGTCACAATGTAAATCTTAATGGCCCTAACACTAGGCTTTATTTTTTATATGCCAAATTTAATTTCTTATTTGTTTCTTTTTGATTTTGGAGTAAAACAGGACCAAGATATTTTCCTAACAGCAGGAGCAATCTGGGACTAAAAAGTGGCCCATCAAACCCAGCCCACAACACACCACACCATAACATACCAGCTCATTGATTAGATTTTCCGTCTCAATTTCAAATTTTTGTGTTGAGAAAAAAAAAAAAAAGTAATTTCTATTGACTGCTAGTCATGCAGGGTTCCCACGGATCCTTAAAGTCTTAAAATTTATTAAATTCAGTTTTCCCAAATTTAAGGTCAGAAAAAGTCTTAAATATCTTAAATGAAACAACAAAAGTCTTTATGATCATTTAAAGAGGTCTTAAATTTGGAGGCGGAAAGACAGAAATCATGATATGACAATGTCATTATCAAACTTCAAAATAAATTTTTAAGAATACAATTTAATTAAATAAATGCATGCGCTGCGTCCTTCAAAGTTGTATTTTCTCCAAGTATGTGGGGCTTTTGAGTGTTTTCAGCTGTTGTAGAGCACTTCACAATCATTGGGCCATATCGGAAATTTATGACAAACTATCACTAAAGATCAACTGTTGATGATGATGATGTAGTGTGGATGAAATATGGCAATGTTTACTTTTAACTGTTTATATTGTAATACGTTATAGATTATTGTAGGAGTGCATGTTTTATTTCCCTTATTTGTTTGAATGAGCAGCTGGAAGCAGTGAAATGCAAGCATTTCAAAATAAGAGTCCCCGGTGTATTTCAGCCTTTAAAGTTAAAAGTTCTGCGCTATGAATCAACTGAAGCCACTGAAATGTGCTGTTAGATCCAGCAGAGGTGAATGAACAGCCGTGGGAATTCAGCTCCGTGAGCATCGACCGTTCGGCTCCGAAGAGAAAATCTGAATGAGTGGTTGCATACCAGCTCCTTTTATACCTGTATGTTCGGGGGAGTGGTATGCAAATACCACTCGCCAATTTTCATTGGCCTTTTTTCAAAGACCAGAGGTGTTTCGGGCTCCCAAGAGTGACCCCTAGTGTCACTACATCGACACAACGTCGAGTGAGTGACAGACAGGGAATGTTGTTTAAAATAATTAGATGAAGAAAGTGTCACACAGCAGGACACTGATGACAATGCTAAAATTTTACGTCAGTTACTCACATAACTGTGTAAATGTTTATTTAAAAAAAAAATAATGAAAACAAAGTTGGCCAGAATATGTACATATATAAAAAATATAAATATGTGTAAAACAAAATAAACATACCTCTTGAATTGTAGAACTTTGCAGATATTTTGCAGAATAATTGCTCATATTTTCACTGTGTGTGAGTCTGTTGGGTCTTTATATCTGCAGTATTTTAATTCCTTCCCCAGATTATTCTTGACAAAAAGTGAAAAGCCCTATACTTTGACGAGCGCTGTTTTTGCTATCCTTTAAACAAAGTAAGCCTTAAAGACTCAAATAGCCACAAAGTCATATTTTTCATGACTTATTTTCTGCATTTTTATCAGGCGTGAGCATTATTCAGTAAGACGCACTTCAGCTCCCTGTGGTATGAATAAATTGTGCAAATAACTATGTACTGCTCACAGCTTTACTGTTTGCAGATTTTATATATGCTTCTGTTATTGTATTTGTCATAACTTGCAGTTATTTGTCATTTTGTGATTATTCAGAGCTCATCTTATACTTAATATGGTGTCTTTGGTTGTCACCATTATGGTGATTTGTATGTCAAATACTGAGGTCCACGTGATACGGAGGTAAATCACATAAGTAATGTGTAGGGCTGCACCCTAATAGTTGACCAAACGCTAGTCGATGAGAAGAGTCTTGGTCGACCAAGTTTTGATTGGTCATTTGGTCGCAGAAAAAAAAAACTCCACAGGAACACCGGTATTACTGCTGGTTGGACGCTAGGTGGTACTATGGGGTAATTTTCGATAAGCAGGTTTAGGGTTAAGCCTACACAATAAAGCAAGACACAATGATTTCAAACTTTATTTTTTTATTTATTTTAACTAAAAATTAAAATGTGTGAAAGATGGTGAGGTCATTTGCAGCACTCATAGACGATACTGTTCTTGCAAAAAAAAAAAAAATTCAGAAGAGTGAGAACCTTTTACATGCACGTGTTCCACGAGACTGCACGCCTCCATACAAACAGCGTGCCATACAGGCGCATAGATGGCTTTTCTGTCATCCGTTCTTAATAATATAATAAAGTGTGTTTCTTCAAGTTCGTGTCTATGTGTCTACAGACAAATTATTTGTAATATTAATCTGATAATAATAATAGCCTAATAATAATAATAATTATTTAATATATTAATGGGGAAACGAGCCAAATATCGTCTTGACATCGTCAAAGGCCTCAGCTATTGGCGATCACTCTGACCATTGTCGATCCCTGAGATCATCGTTTGTTGGCACAACCCTAATGTGCATTTCACTCTATAAATTAAAATGTTCAGACAGTCTCCTTGCTGGTTTTGCCAACACATTCAGAATCATTACTGCTTTTGCCGGTGTCGCTGCGGCTCGCTTTGTGCATGCGCTTATAAAATGTATATTTTAAAGACTCATTATTACGGTTGAGTATTTCTCTGTAATGTAGAACAGTGTTAGGAATGTTACTTATAACATTCTTTCTCAGCCCTGGAACTCAAACCATTTTCTGATGCCCCCCCCCCCCCCAAATATATTTAAGTAATTAAATTAATATCATAAACGTGCGACAACTAGTCAACCAATGGCTTAAACTAACACCTACTAGTCGACTAGGATAATCTTTGGTCGGGGGCAGCCCTAGTAATGTGCTATGATGTGGAATTTTTGTTCAAAATAAAAGTAATTTAAATTTTTCAAAATAAAAGCCATTGTAATGGCTATACCTTACAGAGTTTTTTTGAATAAACACTCTATAATGGAGTCTGAGCAGGCATGTTGGAGCCCAGGGCAGGTGCCTATATCTCCTGTAGGACGGGCCAGTACTTGTGCAGCAACGGGCCGGCCCAAATTACCTTGAGGCCCACAGGGAAAAAGCCCGGGGCTCCCGATGGCCAGTCCGCCCCTGCCTAACAGATTTTGTGAGAATCACTAATAAACAACATGTAACCCAATAAAGCCTAATCCAAAGCTTTCTTTCGTCAGCTTAAAATTATTTTTGGAGTTCTCCACATTACTGCACAAACTATTAACTACCCAAAGGTGCAGCCATAATCCATTGAAAAGTTGATAACCTGAGGCAGCATGCTCGAATTGGCTAGTTTTTAGAGGTGTGCAGTGTAGCCATTATCTGTATTTGTATCTGTATTTGTTCATATGACAAAATTATCTGTATCTGTCTCTGTATTCGTATAGAACTGGGTGGAGGCGGGGCTTAAACCGGAAGTGCGTCAAAACTAAATGAAACGCCCATTTTAAGTGTTACTCTTACATTTATAGTTTCTATTAATAAAATATGCATAGTATATGCCTTTTCATAATAATACCCTAATAATAATAATAATTATTATTATTATACAATTTTTTTTTTTTTTTTAATTCTTCTTATCAGAAAAGATGAATTTGTAGGCTACATTTACTGTGGAATATGTTGTGTTTTTTCCTGGTATATCAGATATTAATATCTGCATGAAGCAGAATTTTCGTTTGTCCCTGCATGTATAACAACATTATTCTGGAGGCAAGAGGTGTCAAGCAAAATGTGAAATGTCAAGCACACATTTTGCAGTGAATAATAAATAAAAATTCAAATATTAAAGAAATTAAAATAAAATCAATATAGCCTACAAACAGGTGAAAGACCCGTAAATCTATCAGGAATTTTTACGATAGGACACCATTATTTAGTTAATAATAATAATAATAATAATAATAATGTTAAATTTATATAGCGCTTACCAGAGTTCACGAACATTTAACATTTTCAAATTTAGCACAGTTTAAAGAAGAAGAAGAAAAAAAAAAGACTGAGCATGTTTCAGTTTCTTCGTTTTACATAAGGAGGAATATTCCGAATAGATGAATACTCTATGGAGCATTTAAACCTTTATGGAGCATTTTAACTTTTTTTTGGAATAAAGTCTTAACCAGTTAATAACCTAAATCGCTGATGTGGATATAAATTTGGTCAACATCGCGCTCAGGTTTAGGCTATAAATAAGTACATGAGAATCTCTTGTGAATCGTGTGATACATTAACATAGACATTTCAAGAAGTGGAAAGTGTATATGATGTCGTATCTTAGTTTATGTTACACTTGACAAGCTCCAGATGCGCAAAATTAACAGAGACCAAACGGAGTTAAGACCACGCCCATCCGATCTGAAATCACAATGTGTGCATTTTCATTCATAAGGTTTACACTTTAGAAATATTGGCTGCACAGATTCATAAATTCGTTGTAATTTTGGATATGTTTATTTAAAATGTCGCTTTATCCTTGTGCTTTTTGTATAATCAGTCATACAAATATTTTTTATATTATTCGGATGAATCCGTTATTCGTTTTGAAGTCATTTTTTGTGCCTTTCCGAATAAGGTATTTGGCTTTGGGCACATCCCGACTAGTTTTATTAACTAATTGGCTCCCATTTAGCTTTAACTTGTGTAGATAAATTTAAATTACTTCCGAATGTATAAAGTTTGCCAAATCACTGTCTGGAGTGTCAGAATCTCACTATTTTCCACTGATATTTAGCATGTGAATATTGACAATGCAGTATGAGTGAGATACAGTATTAGCATTGCCATTGAACAGATTGCCTGCGAACTCTCACTTTTAAAATCCAACATGAAATGATCTGTTGTCAGCAGCCCCACCCTCTCCCCTCATTAGGCATCTCATCAGCAGTCAGTCGTCTCATGGATAATTTATGAATGCAGCATTTTGGTTAATTTTGCAGGCAGCGCAGGTTTGCTCTTTAGCGTGCACGCCACACAAGGGAGGTTAGCATTAACTCATTGTCTGCTCTGATTTCACAGCCCAGAGCAACAGTGCCATTTAGAAAATAAAGTCAATCCCAACAGATACCTGCAAGGTTGAGTCTCAGGTGCTTGATAGCTCACAGATGCCCATTTCTAAACAACCTTTTAGTGGGATTCGGTAAGCTGCTAGGTCACTAAATTATTTATCCAGTGTTCCACTGACCCACAGGGTAACCCTGTTAACAATCACGCCTTTAATCAGTGCACTTCTGTTGAGAGTGTGTGGATAGACTGATGATTGGCTGAGTGGATCAGTGTCGGGAAAAGGAGACTTTATGCTAACAAATCACAATGCACTACTCACCTGCGCAGTGCAGTTACCAGTTATGGTGAAAGTGATGCTGAAATGGCTTCTAGCTTTACAAATAAGAAAGGAATCTTCATGGTTTTTATTTAAAGGGTTAGTTCAGTCAAAAATGAAAATTCTTACATCATTTATTCAACTTTTTTTCTTCTGCGGAACACAAAAGGCAGAATGTTCCCAAAGCAATTTTCCATACAATGAAAGTGAAGGGGTTTGAATGAATAACTCATAAAAGCACCATAAATGTAGTCTATAGAACTTGTGCAGTTCTTTCCATTCTTAAATGTTATTTATGTTTGTCCATATTCAAATATGGTACTCAGTGCACAAGGTTTGGCAACAATGATAAATGCCATTGGTTGTTGTGTGTAGTAAACTGATTGTATGTTTTTTTTTTTTTTTTTTTTTTAAGCTTGAAAGCAACTTGGAGTGGTTTTGAGTAAAGTGAGGTTTAGTAATTGTGAGGTTAAGTAAATTGGTGAAATATTCATTTAACATCATTCTATAACAGCAGACAGTTTGATTATGATAAAGGTAACATCTAGAGCCATTTTGTTTGGCCGTTTACTCATCTTTATTAAATATGTATAGACAGGAGAGGGAGAAAAGAGGAAAACATGATCAGCAAATTGCAGAAGTTGGACTTGAACTCACATCACCCACATGAGCACCACAGCACACTTTGTCAGAGCATATGAGTTGACCACTACGGTCTGAAAAGTCTAGACCCACTTTTACAAACCCTTCAGCACCTGGTGAGGAGCACGGGGTGAAGAATTACAACCCATATCTTGAGTATTTCATCAACCTGCAAGCTCATCTGTCTCCCCCAGTGCATCGCATATTGCAAGCAAATTGTAAGGGGTACGTGTACTTCGCAATATACTGAGTGTGAGTAGGTGTAAATCCACAAGGGCCTCTGCAGTTTTTTTCTCCTTGCAACTTTCAAACCTACCATGGTCTTGACCTATGGAGTTGGACGATTAGCATCAGCTATCATTGGCATTCAGTTCAAGTTCTGAATTCCCCAGTTTCACTCAACCTCCCACTCCCCACTTGACAGAGGACCGCAGGTTAAAGGCAAGGGGAACACTCTATCATGACTAGATTTGATCCAATTAAGTACAGATTTAATCAGGCTTGTGTTTCAGGAGGTGAATGCGGAATGTAATCTGCGCTGTAACTGCAGTTTCCTCGAAATGGGCCGTGAGTTTCCTGCTTGGCATGGTGATTGGCGGAGATTGCGGGTGGGAGGGTTGGGCCATGATCCAATCCAACTTGTCAGTAGTATCCACTGGGATTTTTTTTGGTCGCCGTCTTTTTCTGATTAATGAGCTAGTTAGCTAGGTTCTGGTTTAATAAGAATCTGCATCTGAGCCTAAAAGGAAGGCGAAAAGGATGGTTTTTGGGATTGGAATGTGAATGGCAGGATAGACCAGGAAATGGCTCTCCTATCATAGGGTGTAGCAGTTCCAGAAGTAAAAACCCCATTCAGCAGAGCACCTTGTGAAGATGCTGGAGGAAACAGGTAGACAAGTACCTATATCAACAGTAAAACAAGTCCTATATTAACATAACCTGAAAGGCTGCTCAGCAAGGAAGAAGCCAGTGCTCCAAAACCACCATAAAAAAGCCAGACTACAGTTTGCAAGTGCACATAGGGACAAAGATCTTACTTTTTGGAGAAATTTCCTCTGGTCTGATGAAACAAAAATTTAACTTTTTGGCCATAATGACCATAGTTATGTGTGGAGGAAAAAGGGTGAGGCTTGTAAACCGAAGAACACCATCCCAACCGTGAAGCATGGTGGTGGCAGCATCATGTTGTGGGCGTGCTTTGCTGCAGGAGGGACTGGTACACTTCACAAAATAGATGGCATCATGAGGAAGGAAAATTATGTGGATATATTGAAGCAAAATCTCAAGACATCAGCCATTAAGTTAAAGCTTGGTCACAAATGGGTCTTCCAAATGGACAATGACCCCAAGCATACCTCCAAAGTTGTGTCAAAATGGCTTAAGGACAACAAAGTCAAGGTATTGGAGTGGCCATCACAAAGCCCTGACCTCAGTCCGATAGAAAATTTGTGGGCAGAACTGAAAAAGTATGTGCGAGCAAGGAGGCCTAAAAACCTGACTCAGTTACACCAGTTCTGTTAGGAGGAATGGGACAAAATTCCAGCAACTTAATGTGAGAAGCTTGTGGAAGGCTACCCAAAATGTTTGAACCAAGTTAAACAATTTAAAGGCAATGCTACCAAATATTAACAAATGGTATGCAAACTTATGACCCACTGGGAATGTGATGAAAGAAATAAAAGCTGAAAGAAATAATTCTCTCTACTATTATTCTGACATTTCACATTCTTAAAATAAAGTAGTGATCCTAACTGACCTAAGACAGGGAATGTTTTCTACGATTAAATGTCAGGAATTGTGAAAAACTGAGTTTAAATGTATTTGGCAAGCTGTATGTAAACTTCTGACTTCAACTGTACACAAGATCCTGAAGAGAGTTCCATCCAATCAGAGAAGTCGCTGTTACCATGAAAATGGTATAATATACTTGGTCTCCTTACACTCTCAACCTCTTATATATTTGTATATGGTTGTTTCTTCTGGCACTTTAGCACTGTGGACTTACCTAGAAAGTAAAGTCTTGTTAAACTTTTTTCACACACTCAATTGTTTTTTTTTTTGTTTGTTTTTTTTTTATTTTATTTTTTTATGTGTCTACTGACAATGTACAACAGTGTAGGTACATGCATCACAGGAGATTTATGTAATTTATTTTTTTTTTTTTTAGAAAATTCCACCACATCTCAAGTTCTTTATTGTGTTTAATAGAATTCTGTGGTGGAAATGACAGTGATGGAAAGGACATTTGTAACAGTTTTTTAATAAAATGGCCAACTCCTTTGTCTTGCTGAACTAATTTCATAGCTAACATTTTATGTATCCTAAATACACAATTAAATGTTGATTTTTTTTCATACTTTTTGCAAAATCCCATTCACAGCTTGATTGGAAATGATACCCAATACGAATTGATTATGATATTTTTATTTTATTTGTGTTCTTCAAGCATCACTCATCTAATATTTAATCTCAAGCATGTTCTTGACTGACACTTTATTAGGAGCAAAATTGTTCGGTGTGGTGGAAATGACACCACAACAGTGGGACAGTCAGTCTTTTTAAAATATTGATTGAAACCATTTTACACAATACATTTTGAAATGGTTTGTTTATTTCATCCATTGTTTAGATTATCGTAGTTTTAAAAATGTATTCATTTGTATTTTTATAATGGATTTTTATAGTTTCATATTGAAAGTCTGGGTCTGGGACAGGACTAAAACAATAAAAATCTATAGGCCTTAAGAAAAGACATTTGAAAAGTACCAAAAATATATTACGAAAGCCAGGTCAAAAGTTTCCAAGTTTATTGTGACAAAAAGAAAAAAAGTCTTTTAATAAAAATCATCCCTCGGGACATGAAAATTCTCGGAGTTGAACAAACACCCATATATCTTAATATTTTGTTATAAACTTTATTAAAGCAATATCACAAAAGTAAGAGTGCTTTTATGGATGAATATATAAGCGTGGCTGTTATTCGTGTGGTGTGTGCATGTAAGAGAGAAAGAGAGACTTGGTGTGTGTGATTACCTGCTTCTGTCGTGACTCCCAAGCAGTGATGAACATTAATGCTGAAGCTGTATGTCAATTCCTTAGCTGTAGTGTGGTAGTAATACACTCCAAGCTATCGTGGATGCTGTTATTCGGACATGCTATCTGACATATTCTTTGAGTATTTCACGTTCAAGTGTTTTGAGGACGCCAGTTTCATTCTTTTATATTCCTTGGAGAGCTCTTATCGGACACAGAAACTGTATTCTACTTTGCCACGTTGAAAGTTTACGTCTCCTCCCAACTTGGAAACTTGGGTATCAGGTTGGCACGGTGAGCGTGTTGGAGAATTTCATCTGTCGCAGCTCTCAGCTATGATCGGCAGAAATGCTGTTAGTTTATCTCTATTTCTCAGCTATAGTGTAATACTAATCCAAGCAATCAAGAAGTCAGAAACAAGCTGATGACGTCAATGAAACTCTTACTGATTGACAGAGCAGACTCTCAAAGGCAACTGAACTCGCTCGTAACACATTAAAGGCAGCTTTTTGTCGCCACCTGATGGCTGAATGTTGTCACAGGGATGAATCAAAATCCCCACATCTAGCTGCTCTTACACTTCTGCACTGCTCTTACACTTTAGTTTGGAATGCCACAAACTCAAGTGGGGTGATACAAGCAGTGAAGTATCCCAGTGCTGATATGACTCCTTTATCAGCACTCTTGAAACACCTCTCATCCAATCAGATTCGATAACAGAACTAACTGTAGTATAAATACTTTTTATAAATGACTATATGTCAACAGTTTTAAATTCTGAAACTTTTTTTAATTACATAATTTGCAGTACATAATGGAACGAGTAGTACAGAGTCTCATAAAAGATGTTAAATATGCAGTTTGTACTTTTATCATTTTTCCTATTTTCTGTTTTTTTTTTTTTTTTTTTTTTTTTTTTTGCTTCAAATCGAAGTTTGTTTTCTTATAATTTTTTAAAATCTCTATGGAGAAAATGAATGAGAAAAATGTGTCCTGAACTAAGGCAGCTAAAAAAGTTTCTCAATTTACTTTCTGTTTTCATATCTATGGTAGAAATTAGCTTACTTGACTTACAGTAACAGGACTAAATCCAATGCCTCCACTTTCCTTATTCCAGCACGAGAAAAATAAAAATCTCTCCTAAGACTTAATTTTATAGAGTAAAGGAGTTGCACAGAGATGATAAACTGTGTTATCGCCTCACTCTCACCGCATGAGTTAGCACATCTAAACACAGTGGGTGATTATGCAAAAAGAGAGAGATGAGCACGAATTCAGTGTTGACACAAACACTTAATTATTTAAATAATGAAATGATCGAATTATCGGCCAAACTGGCAGAAGGAAGACAAAAGAGATGATCATCTTTCATTACTAAAAGCGAATACAAGCCTATATAATTTAGGACAGAAAGAGGAAACACTTCTGCTTGTGAGGTTTTGCTAATGGTTGGGACAAGTTTCAGAGAATCTGTGGGTTTCTCAAAGGAGAAACTGCAGTGCTGTATGAAATATGGCTCCCTTGTGTGACACACCTTCTCTCCGATAGAAACTGCAGCGTCACCCCATTAGTTTCTGTAAGGGGTGTCTCATTAATGAAGGTTGAGTGATTTAAATTGCCAAATGTTGAGATCATATTTCAGATCATCCTCAATCCAGTTTGAGACCATCAATCATGACAGGCCCTTGTAACAACACTGGACTTAAAGTATCTGAGATATGGGTGTAAGCAGTTTAAAGAGTTTGTCTTTTAGTGCCATCTGAATTTTTGGTACAGTAGCATAGATTTATGTAGCCTTGCAGTGATTAAACCATACCTGAAAACAATAGCAAGATGACTTGATTTGTGGAGGGATATATAATGATCTTGCAACATGTATTGAATTACAAGAAACTATGAAGAACTACTATATATTCTATTATATATACTAAAATGGGTCTATGCCATTGACAGTCTCAGACGTGGAGGCAACTGAGATTCGTCCTCCACCACCCGGATTGAGGCGAGTCACTAAGCCACCACGAGGACTTAGAGAGCGCATTGGGAATTGGGCATTCCAAATTGGGGAAAAAATAATAAAAAAAATGTATCCTTCATCGATGGTATTGTAATTTGTCTCCCTGAAGGAGAGCTTGCGACTAATAAACAGCACTGGCCGTTCCTCCCCTCCCACCTTCTGCGAGAGCACCGCCCCAGCCCCCTGTCAGATGCATCAGTCTGCAAAATAAAGGGGAGAGGGAAGTCAGGAGCATGTAAAAGCGACCCCCCCACAAAGTGCAGACTTCACCTTCAGGAAAGCCTGTTGGCACAACTCTGTCCACTGGACCGGATCAGGGGCCCCCTCTTTAGTAAGGTCAGTCAGCGGGCTGGTGATATCAGAGTACCTAGGCACAAACCTCTGGTAGTAGCCAGCCAACCCCAATAACTGCCTTACCTTCTTTTTGGTCTTGGGCGTCAGGCAGGCCACGATCGCTGTGGATTTGTTAACTTGTGGACACACCTGCCGTGACCCAAGTGGAACCCCAGATACCTAACTTCCACCCGCCCAATTGCACACTTCTTCGGGTTGGCCGTGAGTCCCACCTGTCACAACGCTCTCAGGAAAGCCCTCAGATGTTGCATATGCTGCTGCCAGTCATTACTGTAAATGATGATATTGTCTAGATATGTGGCATATGCCATATGCGGTCTGAGGATCTTGCCCATGAGGCGCTGAAACGTGGCCGGGGCTCCGAACAAACCGAACGGAAGCATCATGAATTGGTGTAATCCGAACGGTGTGGAAAAAGCCGTTTTTTTTCTCGGGATATTGGAGTTAAAGGGATCTGTCAATATCTCTTTGTTAAGTCCAGTGTCGAGTAAAATTGAGCCGCACCCAACCGATCGAGTAACTCGTCAATTCGCGGCATTGGATAGGTGTCAAATTTGGACACCGCGTTCACTTTCTGGTAGTCAACACAGAACCTGACCGAGCCATCGCTCTTCGGTACCAGAACTACCGGGATGGCCCAACCGCTGTGCGACTGTATTAGTTGTATTACGCCCTTTTCAAGCATTGCCTCTAATTCTTCCTGAACTATCTTTTTCTTGTGTTCAGGAAGACAATAGGGGCGGCTACGAACCACCACTCCTGGGGTGGTTTCAATATGGTGCTCTATAAGGTTCGTGCGACCGGGAAGGGGTGAAAACATGTCCGCGAATTCTGCTTGCAACCGGTCAATGTCTGTAAGATGCGACAGTGAGAGGTGGTCTCCACAAGGGATCAATGGCAGAGGGCGCAATGATGCTTTTAGGGTGGCTTCACCAACTGACATTCATGGCACGCTGCACACCATTTGCGTACATCACCGTGAATACCCGGCCAAAAGAAACAGGCCGTTATATGGTTCAAAGTCTTTTTGTGAGCTAAGTGACCAGCCATTGGGTTATTGTGAGCCACCTGGAAGAGTGTTTCCTGACGGCTCTTTGGTACTAACAGCTGAGTTGTATTCTCTTTGTGTCCTGTGTTACTCGACATAACCGCTCTTTAATAATAGAAAAGTATGGATATGTGAGCACAACATTAGGCTGGAGCTGTTGACCATCAATTACTTTCACTTGGTCAAAGGCGTGCTTGAGGGACTCGTCACGGGACTGCTCCAGAGGGAAATCCCCCTCAGGGAACCCCCTGAGTACGGGAATTCCCTTGTCTGTGTCATCATGACGTGGAGCAGAAATCGACGGCCCTGGCACCGCCTCTCCAGCCATAGCATCGCACGTCACATACCGCAACACCACTTTGCAGGACCCATCCACACTTTTTAAAGCCAGGCCAATTGGTTCCCAGAATTAGTGGATGGGTGAGGCAGGAATTAACCGTGGTCTCGACTCTATGCCTTTTTCTGCTGAATCGTATCTCAGTGGTAACCACTGGATACTTGTGGATGTCACCATGCACACACCTCACCCTCATCTGTTATGCCCGCCTTGCAACAAGCGTTGGTGGATGGGGGGGGGGGGGGAGGAATGAGATTCAGGGGGTGGAGAGAGAGAAGAGGGAGAAGAAAACACTGCTTCGTTGCCTTCTGGAAACGCCACCATGTAGTCCTCTGCCAGCTGAATGACCTCCTCCAGCGATGCCGGGCAGTGGCACTGGACCCACTTGGACATTCCTCGAGGAAGTTGGGAGACGGACTGCTCCAGCACCATCCACGAGGCTGCGGGTTCCCTCTGTCAGCAACCATTTCCGGCAGGCATCCCGGAGTTGTTGGGCAAAAGTGAATGAGCGGCCGTGCCTCCCGAAGCTCAAGGATCTGAAGAACTTCGCCCAGTGGTGAAGACTCCATAACAGCATAATCCTCCAATCCCAGGTTTCGGCACCACTGAGATATGTTCAAGTTCGGGGCAATGGAGGAGTCAGGAGGCAGTGAACTGTCAGCGTAAGTGTTTTATTTTCTTATTTCCACTCTTGGTGTACAGCGCAGTCACTCTCTGTTAATTTTCCACTCAGGCAATAATTCACTTCCAACATAAACATAAAAGGCTCTGCAAACACTCATTAGATTTTTAACACTCGGAAAGCATGCCACTGCTGTACACTCAGTCTCTCTCTCTCTACTGGTTCTCCTCCACACTAACGCTCTGGCATGCCTTATCAGGTCTCCCTCCGCCATCACTATAATGAGAGACAAGTGTTAAGAGTAATCACAACCCAGGTGACGAGCCTTACCACTCTCCGTCTCCCGCAGATAGACACATGACCACGCCCCCCATGCCACAGGTTAGTTCACAAAAAATTAAAATTCTGTCTTTTACTCAGTCACCATTCTATACAATGAAAGTGTTTTTTTTTTTTTTTCATATAATGAAAGGGAATGGTGACTGAGACTGAACATTCTGCCAAACATTTCCTTTTGTGTTCCACAGAAGAAAGTCATACAGGTTTGGAATAGGGATGGGCATTTTGGGAATGAACAACATGCATTATTAAAAAAACAAAAACATTTGCACTCACCCGGAGCTTACATAGAAACCAATACTGATGATATTAGGGTAACGCACATATATAAACTCTGAGAACATAAATACTATCTATTAAAATTTCACATGTTATTATTCAGATTATCATTTGACGTGTTATTCAGAAAAACAAATGGTAATAGTTTGCTTTTTATAAAATGTGCTTTCTGTGTGTTCAGAGACTTAACACACATACACATGCACATACTGGTCTGCTAAGCTTCACTGAATTGCTCCACTTTTTTTCCACCATAAAAGCAGATCCTTGTTCATTGGTTTGCATGACTCCAGCAAGAACTGAATACCAGTAAGTGTAATTCAATAAGAATCAAATATTACAATTATTACCACACCCGGCTTTGCTTGAACGCGCAGACATCATCAGAAGCCTGTTGCACGAAGCTGATTCAGTAGCTACCCAGGTAAGTTTGAGTTTAGTTTGAGCAAACTCTGGTTTTTCTGGCTCAAGAAGGTAGGTCGGTTTTTACCGGTGTTCACCACTATAGCAACTTACACCACACGGCTAACTTGCTCCATAGCAGGTTTTATTCTGGGTTATAGACTGCAAACCGATGCTGAACCAATCAGCTGTGAGTAAAGTGATGTCTCTGATGAAATAAAATTACTCCTGTATCTCTCACTCCAAATTAAAGCATGCTTCACAGGGAAATTTATATATTAAATGAATTTAGTTTTATATATATATCGATTTAATATATTAAACCTTCATATTAAGACATTGTAAGATGGTTTAATTGAGAGATCGGGGAAACTTTTATCTTTTGAGCAGCACATTAAAATGTATTATTGAGTTTCTTTGCATTTACATACTGTACCCAATGTGAGAACCTCTGATTCTAACACTTTAAAGACAAATTTATTGTGTGACGAGTCTTTGCACATGGACAAATAAACTGGTTAAAATTATACTGTAGACTATCACATAAAATTACATTGCAGCTTCATTCATTGGCTGTTCCTGGCAAACGTCACTCATTCATGTGCACGAGCTTCAGGGTTAACCGCGTACTTGGGATCAAACTCTTGAGTTGACAGCGAACATTTGTTTCAAGCTTCTTGAGATCGTTGAAACCGATCTAAACCAGTTTGGCTCTATCTGGTTTTCTGAACCTGAATCTTACTCTGAAACTCTGAGTTTGTTCAACTAGCTTCGTGCAACAGGCCACAAATCTGCTTCTCTCGTCCATCACCTCATCAACACAAACATCCAGAACGCCCCCCAGTGGACTAAATTGTAACTGCAAGATGTAGTGAGAGATTCAGCAGGAACAGTGTAATTTAGCGCTGCTAACGG
Organism: Myxocyprinus asiaticus; assembly: GCF_019703515.2. Lineage (NCBI taxonomy): Eukaryota > Metazoa > Chordata > Actinopteri > Cypriniformes > Catostomidae > Myxocyprinus > Myxocyprinus asiaticus. The sequence goes on along the minus strand of NC_059377.1, from coordinate 35,825,111 downwards.
CAGACAGATGCGGAAATGAATATTCATTTGCGATATTCGAGTAATGTTTTTTATATTCGACTAGCTGGTGCAGAACGATTAGTGGATTACTTGTGCCAAAAACAAAAAACATAGAGTGAGCGGCAGTTCTGCGGACGAAACGCCTTGTTGATGAGAGAGGTCAACGGAGAATGGCCAGACTGGTTCGAGCTGACAGAAAGGCTACGGTAACTCAGATAACCACTCTGTACAATTGTAGTGAGCAGAATAGCATCTCAGAATGCATAACATGTCGAACCTTGAGGCGAATAGGTCACAACAGCAGAAGACCATGTCGGACACTTTATTAGGACCAAAGTGTTCCTAATAAAGTGCTACATGAGTGTATATCAGCATTATATAAATTATATAAATATTGGTATCTGCATTGCCTATTGAAAAACCAATATCAGACTACAACTAATTTTGTTTTCAGTTTGTAATATAATGTTGAGTCTCATTTTTAGTTTTTCAGTGGACACCTTTTCCATTGAGTGAAAAGCAAGTACGGTATATTAATTTTGGTTTGAAGGATGTTTGAAGGAGAACAGACACACATAGGCTTACAGAAAGGCAAACTTCAACACCAAACCACTAACGATACAGGAATATTAATGCTGCTGCTAAATATTTTGCCTTTTTATACAACAATTTGGAACACTGCATCCTTTATCCTTGGGTTGGCACCATTGACTTTTCTTCCCCTGCGCCACACCAGAGCCACGGTCTATAATTGTATTCAAGATGGGATGGAACACAAACAGCCTTCCCTCCTGTTCTGCTCAGGTATGAGTGGCATAGGGAAAGGTCACCGGTAAAAACTTCTCCCCTAGGATCTGGCTCTCTTCAGGGATGAGCTCGGCTCACCTCCTGCCCTGGCCTGATAGCACAGACTCCCTTTCTTTTTGTTTTTTGAAGTGCTCGGTTGGGCGTCTGGTGCGGCATTCACTTGGCGCTCAGCATGAAGTGCCAAGCACCGCCCCCCACACTTACAACTCATGCTCGTTAAGCATCTCTTTTTCTGCATTTGCATACATAACAAACAGGAAATTGTGTTCATTTGTATGCAAATGCTTTTGTCCCCAAGGCAGCGCTTTTGAATTCAAAGTTTTACCATCCCATTAATTCCAAATTACAGTCAGGCACAGACACGGGCATCCATTTTTTCTGTGACTAGGAGAGGACAGATACCGAAGGTGGGGTCCTCGTCCCCAAACTGCCGTGTCTGGCTGGTGCGGTTTAGTGTGCCATCTGCACATCAACGTCATGATTTGACCGATTCAGTGGTTTACAGATTGATTGGTTGTGCTCTGTCCTGGTTTTCATCTGAACTATCAGGAGAGGAATATGCAGTGATCTGGCATGACTGATATTGCTCAATATTCTCGAGGACGGGTGAGCTGAGACCTTGGCGGAGATTTGATGGACAGGCTGTTAAGCAGACAAAGAATGGCAAAGGACATTGTGCAATATCTTGGCAGAGGGCATTTGATCATTACTGATTCATTAACATATATGTAAAACACATGCAAATTGCATGAGACCTTAATTTTTCACTTACCTGCACCAGTTCTGACACATGGGAAAATTTTGTGGTTCTGCGTTAACATTAATAAAAATTAGGTGGACATTTTTATTAATTTTTATTGTACAAAGCTTAGGTATATTCAGTGAATATACCCAGGATATATATGGGAAAATGGAATATATATCTCACGTAACCTGTAAAAAACATGTCTGATCATACTTTGAATCAAATTATTTAATGAATCAGAATCATATAAAATTTTATTTAAATTGGAATCTAATCAAATCTGGAAATCTGTATCAATACTTAATTTTAGAACCAATAATATGTTTTGCATTGTGACATTATTTTCATGCCAGTTGAACACATTACCCCATACAATTCTCATTATTTTAAGAAAATCAAATTCTCATTACTGTAATGCAATAAATAAATAAATGATGTATGATTAAATTGAAAAGTAGCCTATTTATACGTAATATAGTATTTGTATTAGAGTTAGCGTTTATTTATTATTTAATTAAAGCCTTTATGCTGATTGAAATTTTGAAAAATCATTGTATTGCAGTGTTTTCTTTACTGTAATATATAAAAAATTATATTGCAGTAATGTAGGGTTGCGCGGTTTACCGGTACTAACGAAGTATCGCGATACCAAAAAATTAAAACGGTTCGATATCTTCTTGTTGCTAATTTCAGTACCATAAAAAACCTATGGATACGGCCAAGTGTGATCATTAAACAGCAAAAGGATGTGATTTAATTAAATAATATACAGTCACACGCGCTGCACGCTATAGAATTAACGAGGTGCCTCTGCTCTGTCATCTGCTTCACACACACGCGCGCACACACTCACACAAACGCAACACACACAACTGGTGCTTAATTTTCATGCAGTGTGTTTAGAGTATAAACGGCTGTTAACACTTAAATGAACTCCAAAGCAGCTCAGATTTCAGCTCGAGAGTCACCAGGGGAGTATCCCAGAATTAATGGGAACATTGATATAACTAACCCGTCATAAACAGGAAGAACTGAAAGGTTTGTCAAAATAAAAGTCCAGCTAAAATGAAAGCTCTATTCAACTGGATGCGTAAAATTGAAGACAGAAAAATATAACCATTGTATAGAAATGTAATATTCAAAAAGTAGCAATTATACTCATAATAACAATTATATAATATTAAATGGTTGTATTATTATTATTATTATTATTATTATTATTATCTGTACGCAATATCACAAATGCAAGTGTATAATCAGCATGTTGTGATTCAACCATAGCAGCCTTGTGCCACAGGTAGTTAAAAAAAAAAAAAATTCATTAATGTTTTCATTAATACTGTGAGGCTCTGTTGTGCAGCATTTTATTTCACCAAAAAAATAAAAAATAAATTGCTATTTTTTGTGAAAATAAATAAATACAAATTATATATATATATATATATATATATATATATATATATATATATATATATATATATATATATATATATACAGGTGCATCTCAATAAATTAGAATGTCGTGGAAAAGTTCATTTATTTCAGTAATTCAACTCAAATTGTGAAACTCGTGTATTAAATAAATTCAATGCACACAGACTGAAGTAGTTTAAGTCTTTGGTTCTTTTAATTGTGATGATTTTGGCTCACATTTAACAAAAACCCACCAATTCACTATCTCAAAAAATTAGAATATTTTGACATGCCAATCAGCTAATCAACTCAAAACACCTGCAAAGGTTTCCTGAGCCTCTCAGTTTGGTTCACTAGGCTACAAAATCATGGGGAAGACTGCTTATCTGACAGTTGTCCAGAAGACAATCATTGACACCCTTCACAAGGAGGGTAAGCCACAAACTTTCATCGCCAAAGAAGCTGGCTGTTCACAGAGTGCTGTATCCAAGCATGTTAACAGAAAGTTGAGTGGAAGGAAAAAGTGTTGAAGAAAAAGATGCACAACCAACCGAGAGAACCGCAGCCTTATGATTGTCCAGCAAAATCGATTCAAGAATTTGGGTGAACTTCACAAGGAATGGACTGAGGCTGGGGTCAAGGCATCAAGAGCCACCACACACAGACATGTTAAGGAATTGGGCTACAGTTGTCGTATTCCTCTTGTTAAGCCACTCCTGAACCACAGACAATGTCAGAGGCGTCTTACCTGGGCTAAGGAGAAGAAGAACTGGACTGTTGCCCAGTGTTCCAAAGTCCTCTTCTCAGATGAGAGCAAGTTTTGTATTTCATTTGGAAACAAAGGTCCTAGAGTCTGGAGGAAGGGTGGAGAAGCTCATAGCCCAAGTTGCTTGAAGTCCAGTGTTAAGTTTCCACAGTCTGTGATGATTTGGGGTGCAATGTCATCTGCTGGTGCTGGTCCATTGTGTTTTTTGAAAACCAAAGTCACTGCACCCGTTTACCAAGAAATTTTAGAGCACTTCATGCTTCCTTCTGCTGACCAGCTTTTTAAAGATGCTGATTTCATTTTCCAGCAGGATTTGGCACCTGCCCACACTGCCAAAAGCACCAAAAGTTGGTTAAATGATCATGGTGTTGGTGTGCTTGACTGGCCAGCAAACTCACCAGACCTGAACCCCATAGAGAATCTATGGGGTATTGTCAAGAGGAAAATGAGAAACAAGAGACCAAAAAAGGCAGATGAGCTGAAGGCCACTGTCAAAGAAACCTGGGCTTCCATACCACCTCAGCAGTGCCACAAACTGATCACATCCATGCCATGCCGAATTGAGGCAGTAATTAAAGCAAAAGGAGCCCCTACCAAGTATTGAGTACATATACAGTAAATGAACATACTTTCCAGAAGGCCAACAATTCACTAAAAATGTTTTTTTAATTGGTCTTATGATGTATTCTAATTTTTTGAGATAGTGAATTGGTGGGTTTTAGAACATTTTTGATTAAAGAATGTATCAATTTTATTAAACACCATTTGTTCATAACATTTAATTAAATCATTTAACATGGAATCCAGAAAAATTTAACGGAAAACACAAAATTTGTATCTGTGTTACTTTTTGCAGTTCTTGTAATCAGGTAATTTTCTGTGTAATTTTATACAAAATTGGAGGTTTTTATTTATTGATTATAGTATTGATTTAGTATCGATACCAAGATACCAGACTGGTATCGTACCTAAGACAACATTTTTGTTATCGGAGCAACCCTACAGCAATGAGAATCTAATGACAATCACTTCTGAGAATAATGGTAATTACAAAGAAACTTAAAAATAAAATGTTCTAATGAATTACAGAAATGCAAAATGTATGGTAACTTTAATTGTTTAATGGTCTTTAGAAAAATACCACAATGCAAACAATTTATAGATCCTAAAGATAGGCTTCATATTCTTAATATCCTTAATTCTGTTTTTTTATTTTAAGTTTTGGGGGTAAAATATGACCTGGACATTTTTTTTCTTTAGATTCACCCACATTGGATAGACTACACTACCCACACAAGATCAATCTTTCTTGATAAAAATATAAACAGGTAAATGAAATCCCTCAGGAACTGAGCTGCTTGTATTTATCTCGAAGGAAGTCAATGGGCTATGAGAGCATAAATAAGAAAAATAAGATTAAGAGGATTAGTTAGTTAAATGATTGGATTAGACGTTTGCTATTTGCCATTCTATACTTTTGTTCCAGGGTATATGTTGCAGTGGCTGTTCAGGAGTTTTAAGTAGGTTATAAGAGGTAAAAAATAATCCTAAAGGCATTATTGCATAATTTATTTACTGTGTTTATGGGTCATACGATGAAATATAAATACCTTCGTAGTCTTTAACAGGCTGAAAATGAGAAACTGCTAAAACTAATCCTAACTGTAATCTATGCTAATTACACATGAAAGACATCCAACATTTGAGAGAAATAATGTATAAAAGAGTATAACACAGCACAGGAGGATAGAATGTATGACACCTACAGTGCACCTGGCACTGCTAGTAAATGTGGCATCTGTCCTAGATATCCTGGTAGTGTGGTAATGTGTGGTTGATGGGGACACTTGATAGAGAAGGTTGTAACAATGCAACATGCTATGAAACTGCCACCACTGCCACTATCACAGACAGGAAGATGACGACATGCCTAACCACAATAATCACTAAAAATCATTCTTATGAGACACAACCTTAAAAAGTGTGTGTGTGTGTGTGTGAAAGAGAGATTTGTAGCCCTAAATCTTTACAGTGAAAGCATACAGTGACTAGGGACTGTCAAGCTCTAAAAAGTACTACAAAATGATCCATATCCACATAAACCTATATGATATGGCTTTAGAAGACTCGAAATATAGGGCTCTAATTGTATGGACTACTTTAATGGTGTTTATTTTATTTATTTATTTATTTATTTATTTTGGAAACTTGGTACATTGATAAATATATTGATTTTACATATTTTATTTTATCATTAGTTTTTCATAATTCTGGTCATGTTTTAGCTTTTTTAAAAATTACAAATTCCATGTATTTTATCAGTAAATATGATGGCTTAGTACAATATATAATAAACTGCATACACTTATGAGCCAAAACATTATGACCACCTGCCTAATATGCTGTTCTGTTGATCCTTTGCGTGCCACCAAAACAGCTCTGACCCGTCGAGGCATGGACTCTACAAGACCCCTGAAGGTGTCCTGTGGTATCTGGCACCAAGACATTAGCAGCAGATCCTTCAAGTCCTGTAAGTTGCGAGGTGGAGCCACCGCAGATTAGACTTGTTGGTCCAGCACATCCCACAGATGCTCAATTGGATTTAGATCTGGGGAATTTGGAGGCCAGTGCAACACCTTGAACTCTTCATGTTCCTCAAACCATTCCCGAATAATGTGTGCAGTGTGGCAGGGTGCATTATCCAGCTGAAAGAGGCCACTGCCATCAGGGAATACCATTGCCATGAAGGGGTGTACCTAGCCTGCAACAATGTTTAGGTAGCTGGCACTTGTCAAATTGATGTCCACATGAAATGCCGGACTCAGGGTTTCCGAGCAGAACATTGCCCTCACACTCCCTCCACCGGCTTGTTGTCTTCCCACAGTGCATCCTGTTGCCATCACTTCCCCAGGTAAACTGCACACACATACATGGCCATCCACGTGATGTAAAAAAAAATGGGAGTCATCAGACCAGGCAACCTTCTTCCACTGTTCCAAAATCCAGTTCCGTCGCTCTCATACCCATTGTATGCACTTCTGACGGTGTATAGGGTTCAGGTTCGGACCAGACAGGACAGACTTCGTTGCCCTCAATGTGCCCATCAATAAGCCTTGGTCTCCCAACACCCTGTCTCCAGTTTGTGGTTTGACCCTCCTCGGGCCACTGTTGGTAGGTACTCACCACTGCTGAACATGAGCACCCCATAAGCCTTGCCATTTCAGAGATGCTCTGACCCAGACGTCTGGCCATTGTCAAAGTCGCTCAGGTCTTTACTCCTGCTGGATTGTTTGCTTACCATCTAATCTACCCAGACCTTTACATGTGGCCTTGTAAGGAGATGATCAATGTTATTCGCTTCACTTGTGAGTGGTCATACTGTTTTGGCTCATCTGTGTATATTTTATTACATAAAAATATATTGTTACAAATTTGTTGTTACATGCATCATTTATACTATTTGCATCATCTAAGCAACTGGAACCTTTTGAATTTGACTCAAATGGAGATTTATTTCTTTTTTCTTTAAAGATGCTATGTAAATTCAAACCTTATTTCAAAAACACGTTTCTTTAGGACTAGTTATAATATTCTGATTGAAACATGAGTAGACCACTTTATTAAGTTTGGACTGTGCTAGTGGAAATGTTTGTTCCCCGTTCCATAACAGATATTGTTTTCCTTTCATCAGGCTCATAATGATTTAAGTAATTGTTAAGAATATCTTAAGGCAAACAAGGCCAGTTTATAACATAATATCAATTATGATTCAAACAGAACATACTGTATGTTTAAATGAATATCACCATGCATCGTAAAATGTATATTTTTACCCACCCCTAAAAGAAAGTCATACATGTTTTCAACAACATATAAATATGATAATAGAATTTTCATTTTTTGGTGAACTGTGCCCTTAAAATTAGTTTACCGCCTGCTTTTCTTGGGCGGTGATAGTGTAATGTTTTTTTGCACCAGGCAGATAGCAGTTTTGTGAATAAAGCGCAATATATAATAAGCTTAATTTACATGAAATGAGGCGAGTTTGCATTGAAAGAAATGACAGTGACTTAATTTAAATACTACCCAACTGCTTAGTGAATTTGCCTGTGAATGTTCTACTAGCTACAATTAAGGCTGGATGATATGGGCAAAAATATTATCACAGTATTTATTTTCATATCGTTCAAGATCTATATTCATCACGATATACATTTCATAGCATTAATGGGGAGGGAAATGGATTCCACATGTTGTTAGACCTCAAGAATAAATGTAAACTTAACTTGTTTGTTTACAAGTAAACTCCACAGGTTATGATAATTTTTAATTTGAAGTTCAAGAAGTATACTCAGGTTACGATTTAATCCTACATAAGGTGTGTGACCTCTTCAGCAGATGTTTGACTCTACTCAGAAAAGACTTTGTTGTGATGCTCCACACTCCAGCTCAGTAGGTGAATGTAATGCACAACAAGCTGGATTGCCAACCTCCGATAAACATAACAAGAAGAAGAAAAACGTACTTGCCTGTGCCAAAACAATTTGTGGACGTGACAGCGCTATGGATCATAAAAAAACATTTAACAAATAGTACACAAATAAACAGCAATGAGGTTGATGTTCGAGTTGATGTTGTGTTCAGTCGATAGTAGGAGTGGGTGAAAAAAATGGATTTTTCGATGCATCGTGATCTGCGTCTGAATCTCGATATCGATTCTTAAATCCCAAGATCGGTCTTTCACTTTATGCACAACCATCTTAAACGCGTGACATTAATTAATTAAAGGAATAGACTGATTCTGAACATTATTCAAAAGCTTTAGTGTGATTAATTTAATGAAAAACTAATGACAAAATATAATTTGTAAAATAAAAATTTTCGAATTGTACCTAGAAGGTTCCTTTAAAATTAAGAGCATTAGCTGAGTCATAATTTATTTTATACAGTATATAAGCAAAATGGACATTGTAACAGAAATGTACCCATATGAATCGACATCGAATCAAAATCGGAATCAAATCGAGAGCGTGTGAATCAGAATCGAATTGAATATGGAAATCTGTATCAGTACCCAGCCCTAGTTGATAGCTGTATTGCATTGTCAGTGCTGTCGTATTCGGTACACAGCAGGGCTATGTAGCCGTTAGCCAGCTTATACTTCCTAACCTGCTGATTTAATGACTATTCAATTAGTTGTGTGTATAACTTTGCTGAACTGCTTACGCACCTGATCCGATTGTCTATGTTGAATATAGGCAAAATATTCAAAAGTTTATCATCGATATTTAGGATTTTCTTTTCTTGGTGAATATCATATCGTTTTATCGCCCAGCCCTAGCTACAACCCTTTAATTTCCAAATTGCTGCATGGTTTATTATGTTGAGAATGAAGAATCAGACAGAATATAGAAGCCTGCATAATTGAGAGAAACATTTACAATAATCACGACTGAACAAATAATGACAGAAGGAAGAAGAAAAGAAATTTAGCACAGAGAGCATGTCAGAGGTCAAGGGTTAGCGATTGCGAGTGGGAATGTTGTGATAATGGAACATTAATGACTTATATAGGCTTGTGGGAGAGAAGAGCCAAAGAACTGTATGGAAGAGGTAAGACATATACAGAGCTAATCATAACCCTTGAAATGTTCCAATCCACTTTCCAGTGTGACTTTATCCTTACCATGATGCTGGATGCTTCTTGATTAATGCTTTTAAAGCTTCCCTGCCCACAAGGATGTCATAAAAGCCAATTGACAGCTCTCGTGGAACAAAAGGGGAGAACTTTGCATCTAGCATAACATACACTATATTATGCATAGTAATATACCTCACCAGCATGACACAATAAAGCAGTGATTTCACCTTCAGAAAATACCCAGTGGATTGGACTCTCTGGACTTAAACCTGGATAATAATTAGTTACATTTGAATAGCAAACCATTTATCATTATCTCAAAAGCACATAGCTCACTTGAAAAGCATCAAAAAGCAATAAAAGTTTATAGGTGTGATGCAAAAATAAGTCTGGATGGCAATTTCCTTGTTTTGCTTACATAACTTGTTTGCTTACTGTCTGGTTCTTCGGCAAATGGTTTTACTGGTCTTGAGGCTTATAATTTTTTTTTGCCTCATTATATAGTCTTTTTTTTTTTTCTGTGTACATAAACTCAAAAGTGACAAAGTTTTGTGTAATGAAGGACAATTAAGACTTCAGGTGTGAAGACTGAAAGCTGCGAGAGTGAAACATTCAAGCAGGGACAATGAAAGGTGAGATTTTGGCCATGAAAGTACAAGGTGCATTATCTGCCATGCTATAATCACCTCTCTCGCCCTCCCCACATCCTTCTCTTTCTCTTCTACTCCCTCCGAACAGTGGCAGCTATTAGTGCTGAATGGAGCGGAATTGAATTAGCGGTGCCCACTGTTTCTCTAAAAGCGCCAGGGCCCAGGGGCACCATCAGCATGCTAATAAAGCCAAGGCTCTTACTGTGCAAGGAAAAGTGGCCGGAATTGCTGATGAGAGGGGTGGGGGGGTGGGGAGGGGGGTCTTTCTTCATGATTCAAAGGCGGACATGAGTGGTGAGCAGACAGAGCTCACTGAATAAGAGTGCTCACCCCTGCGATCCCATCGGCGTTCCACGGGCCTGAGTGACACGCAACAATAACTCACGCCACAGCGTTCTTGATGCTTCAGGCTGCCTAGAACCATTTTAGCTGCTCGCGGCGCTTTTGGAATAGCGGGGCACTGCAGTTTAACTGTAATTACATTCATTTTCCGTACTCTAGCTACCACAAAATGCCAAGACTGCACTCAAAAAGGTCGGAAATATGCACCGCGGGGATCCGGACTATTTGCTGTTGAGCACATCATCATCCATATTCACTATTGCAACTTTGTTACAAGTTCATGTAAAAGTGAACAGAAGTTGACTCATAAGGAATGAATGCAGGAGCAGTGGTTGACCTTGTGACTGAACAGAATTAAAGGCATAGTTTACCCCAAAAATAAAAGTTCTCTCATCATTTATTTATTCTCTTGTTCCAAACCAGTATTACTTACTTTCCTCCGTGGTACACAAAAGGAGATTGCCTCAATCACCATACACTTTCATTGTTTGGAAAAAGGATGCAATGATTGTGAAGGGTGACTGAGGTTGACTTTCTGCACAACATAGTCTCATAACAACTCATAGTAATTCTTTATTTTAAGAAAGGAAACGTACGTGAACAAATTAGATTATTCATATTCATATTCAATACAAATGACTGATGTCTTTCCATAACCTGTTACACACTTCCCTCATTCCAAACCCCAATGTTTTCTTTCATTGAACACAAACGTTATTTTCATATTAAAATCTTGGTAAGGTTTAGGATTTGGGTAAGGGGTTAATCTTTATGGTTAAACCGACAGGAAAGAAAAATCTATGGACTGAAGCACTTAATGACACACTTTGGTTGAGCACAACACATTTGAGAAGCATGAGTTGGTAACAGTCTACTTAATCTCGGGACTGTTAAAAGTATCTGACTGATGACCATAAAAGTAGCTAGACAATGCCAAAGTACCCCTCGCCCTTAACATAGCTAGCACAGTTTTGACCAAAGTATTTGCATCCATCAATAGGTTCCTAAAGTACCAATTAACCCTGCTAACTTGATATTCACTATTACAGGCCAAAGTTAAACTGGGTTTAGACAAATTTCTTCTTGGTTGATAGTAACCACCCTTGGGCTGTGACATTTGGGTAAATAAGGTTCATATACATTAGGTCTAAATTATTTTAAAATTGCTGAACCAAAATAGATAGGGAAGATTCATGTCTATGTCAGGATGTGAAAAAGAGAAAGAAACATGAAATTGCCCAACATGTCCATTTTATTTAGACCAAAATTTCCAAACTCTTAAGTAGATCCTTCCCAGGAGAACTTGAATGCAGCTATAATACAGTGCCAACTGGATATCCTTTCTTCTGCATTTTCGACATTGATCTTACAACAGGGGGCTCAGGGTTTTCCCCTGTTGGTGCCATCATTGTCTGCATACAATTGGCAACCTCTGGCTTTGGCAAAGTTCATGTCACCTATACCATTTTGTATCTCATCCTTATTGGATGACACAACACAAAGGTCTGCCAGCCTACTGGAGCGCAGCCTTTTGTCTTTTTAGAGTCTCTAAAGGAGGCATAGAGCCATTTGTACTGAAAATGGCAGGGAAGCCTGCAACATTTTATCTTCCTGGTTTTAGTTGGCCTACATCGACACAGGACACAAAAGGCGGCATACATTCTCAAGAATAAAAACAACATGAAATGGTGTTTGCAACCCATTTTACTTTGTAATATTAGGTATTTCCAAGAGAGTATTTTTAATTATAAATTATGTAATACAGTCAACAGGAATGCATATTTTATAAACTATATGCCCAAACCCTAATTCTAACAATCAATGAAGTTGAAATGTAATCTTAAAGGAAAATACAACCTCCAAATCACGTTTACCATTGTTTATGTGAACACAGTACTTCCTTGTCTTGGAGATTGCTTGCGCAACCCACTGTCAGTCACGTCACAGGGAAAGGTGAACACATTTGAATTGTTACAAAAATGGCTGATTGGAGATCATTGTTACTATTGGCAGAATGAGGTCATATTTAGGGTATATGTACATTTGGAAGAAACATTTTGATTTCCAGTGTGATCATGCTGCTTTAACAACCAGAATAAGACACATTTGAATGGTTAACCCTAAAACACATGTGTGGATGAAAATTAACCAGCGTCTAGTTTTTAGACATCATTCTTACATGAAGTGGTCATTTGATCTGCCACTCCATGTATTACTCAATTAAGATGTCTTCTATCGTGTGAATTTACTTTTTTTAATTTAGTTGAATATTTTTAAATTATGAGATAATTTGCATCACTACCCCAGGAATTCATATGTGGGTCCTTTAAAACCCATTTGTGTTTCCTATGGGATTCAATGCATTTAACACTGGTATTATTTTTGTATGACATTGACTGTATTTAGTTTCCATTTGTTATGTTATTAAATACACTGATGAGCCTAAACATTATGACCACTCAGGTGAAGTGAATAACATTGATCATCTCATAACAAGGCCACATGTCAAGGTCTGGGTAGATTAGATGGTAAGCGAAAAATCCGTTCTCGTAGTCAACGTGATGAATGCAGGAGAAAAGACCTAAACGACTTTGACAAGGGCCAAATTGTTATAGCCATACAACTGAGTCAGAGCATCTCTGAAACGGCAAGGCTTGTGGGGTGACCCCGGGGAGCAGTAGTGAGTACCTACGGACAGTGGTCCGAGGAGGGACAAACCGCCGACAGGTTGTTGGGCGCCCAAGGCTCATTGATGTGCGAAGGCAACGAAGGCTATCCCGTCTGGTCCGAACTGACAAAGGTCTACTGTGGCACAAGTCACATAAAATTGGAATGATGGTTATGGGAGGAATGTGTCACAACACACAGTGCATCGTACCCTGCTGCGTAGCCGTAGACCGGTCAGAGTGCCCATGATGACCCCTGTCCACCGTCGAATGCGCCTACAATGGGCACATGAGCGTCGGAACTGGACCTTGGAACAGTGGAAGAAGTTCTCCTGGTCCGATGAGTCCCGTTTTCTTTTACATCACATGGACTGCCGTGTATGTGTGTGGTGTTTACCTGGGGAAGTGATGGCACCAGGATGCACTGTGGGAAGAGGACAAGGAGGGAGTGTGATGCTCTGGGCAATGTTCTGCTGGGAAACCCTGAGCCCGGCAATTTATGTGGACGTCAATTTGTCACATGCCAGCTACCTAAATATCGCTACACAGCAGGGACACAACTTCATGGCAATGGTATTCCCTGATGGCAGTGGCCTCTTTCAGCAGGATAATGCACCCTGCCACACATTGTTTGAGAATGGTTTGAGGAACATGATGAAGAGTTCAAGGTGTTGCACTGGCCTCCAAATTCCCCAGATCTCAGTCCGATTGAGCATCTGTGGGATGTGCTGGATCTATGCAATCTTGCATAGTTGCACCATGCAGCTTACAGGACTTGAAGGATCTGCTGCTAATGTCTTGGTGCCAGATACCAGGACACCTTCAGGGATCTTGTAGAGTTCATGCCTTGATTTGGTGGCACACAGAGGACCAAAAGCATATTAGGCAGGTGGTCATAATGTTTTTGCTCATCGGTGTATATGTTAAATACCATGTTCATGTTCATATTTATGTGTAGTATGCAAGTATTGAAAAGGTTAAGAGCATTGCTGGGGCAGCATTATTTGCTTTGTAACTGTAGTTTAGTGCCGTAAAACAGCTTGATCAATTACATAGTACTCAAGCTGCCCATCTGCTCACCCCCTTTGTTTTGTGATGTTTTGCTTATTCTAGCAGTCTGCTAAAGTTCATTGTCTTTTCCCATGGCAAGCTTTGTTTTCATTTAATTTGTCTTTGGCAGAGTGCGCCATAAAATCGCCAATTTGTTTAGTGGACACAGGGTGTTCTCTGTGAGTTTTATGTCTTTTGTGGCATAGTTATGTTTTGATTTTTATGAATATCAAATTTTGTGTGTGCGTTTGTGGCTGTAGAGTAAAAACAAAAAAAAAACAAAAAAACAGGCACTGACACTGATAGTTTAATGAATAGTTCAATCAAAAAATAAATGTCACCATACACTTTCATTCAATTTGGCTAAATATTTTATTTTGTGTTCCACGGAAGAAATTATGTCAAATGGATTTTGAATGGCACGAGGGTGACATAATTTTTCTTTTTCTTTTGGGGGGGAAATATCCCTTTAATGAAATGATCTATGCCATCAGTAGTTATTTTCATCATGTCATTATGCTGATGCTGATACAGTTGGACGCATATGGATCATCCATATTAATATGGATATTTACTCTTGGCGGCAAATGGATCTCCTTGTCATTAACATGCACAAAACCTGTTAATGAAAACCTGAAGATGCTTGTTTTCATTCCCAACCTGACTTAAATTAACCAAAGCTCAGAGGTGTCGCTATCCTGCTCACTACTAGCTGTTTTCACACTGTGAACAAATGTTGTGTGATTTCCCGGTAATCTGCCTCCTCCCAAGAGAAGTACGTAGGTGTGCTGTAATGACAGGCCTGTTCCAGCAGCCACCTGTCATGACCTGCCTCACAGCAGGGCCCCGCCATCACTTACCCAACACAGCCATTCATCTCTGCACACTAATTGTCATACACTTATTCATCGGATTAGCTGCGTAATTATTCCTCATAATTACCACTTATTGTTCATACTTGTTATTTCCTTGCTCAGATTGTTTGTTTGCATTCACAGCTTGCCAACAAAGAAAACAATTTAATTCATTGTCATGACAATGAATCAATTTGGATTCAAATGAAATAAATTTAATTTAGTGTGTAGGGGGTGATCTTAAACTAAAGTGGCGGAAAATTGGAAGATGGGATGAATGAGGAAGAACAGAGAATAAAAACCAAAGAATAAAAACAGTTAACGGTGTAAATTTAAGAGATACTGTTTACTTAGCCCAGATGTATTATACATGAATGATTTTTAAGACCCCATGAATTAAAAATTGGACTTGTGGCTTGTAGTCCAGGTTTATTGGCTTTGAGGCTGTCTTTAGGCTAGTGTACTCCTAAAGGTTGACAAAATTAACTAGCAGATATACACATTTAAAATGTAGTCTTTTGTGAAAAATTACAAAAATATTGGATGTCTTATACTGCACAGGAGCATATACAAACTTTTGTCAAATAATATGATTAGTAGAATGGAAATGTTCTCTCCCCTGTATAGAGTTATGGAACTGCTCGTTTTTTAAAAATGCCGGAACCGTATGATTTTCAAGACTTTCAGGTCCATTAACGGATCCCGAACATGCTGTTTTTCTCCAATGCAGATGGGACACTGTAATAAAATATTGTTTTCTGCAGCCCTATTAATTGGCCGTGCTGCCCCACGACTGAATCCATCTTGCGAAAAATGTGCAGCACGACCAGTGTATTCCAATTCCTGAATGAATGACTGGTTTCCTTTTTTTTTTTTTTTTTTTTTTTTACTTCAGTGCGAAACATACAGCGTAGTCAAATTCCTGAAAGAATGACTCTTATGAGCTCTTGAATCTAAAACGCAAAACACACAGCGCAACCAGCGTTGTCCAATTCCTGAACGAATGACTCTTATGAGCTGGTTCTTTTGAATCTACCATGCAAAACAAACATCAAGACCAGTGTAGTCCAATTCCTGAACAAATGGCTCATATGAGCCGGTTCTTTTTAATTTAGAGCACGAAACATACATCATGACTAGTGAAGTCCGATTCCCGAAAAAATGACTCTTAAAAAGTCGGTTCTTTTGGATATACAGCACAAAACACACAGCGCGACCAGTGTAGTCCAATTCCCAAACCAATGACTCTTAAGGAGCCGGTTCTTTTATAACTACAGTGCAAAACACACAGTGTGCCCAGTGTAGCCCAATTCCTGAACCAATGACTCTTAAGGAGCCGTTTCTTTTATAACTACAGTGCAAATCACACAGCGTGCCCAGTGTAGTCCGATTCCTGTACCAATTACTTTTAAGGAGCCGGTTCTTTTAAATCTACAACACGAAACACACAGCATGACCAGTAAAGTCCGAATCCTGAACAAAAGACTCTAATTAGCCGGTTCTTTTGAATCTACAGCACTACCAGTGTAGTCTGATTCCAGAACAAATGACTCTGGGCTGTCTCTTTTTAGTGAATCAAAAACACTTATACATAATTTGGAGTGGTTACTGAATTAGTCTTACTGATGTGCAGGTTATGACTTACCTATCTAGGTCTGAATTGGGTTTGCTTTAAAGGGGTCTGAGTTAGTTACCAACAATTTTGCAAACCATTTTCAGACCCCTACAATGAAGTGTGAAAACATCACATGTGTGGGAAGTAAAGCCAAACTGGTGCAGCAATAGAGAGCAAAGCTAAACGAGTTAAAAAAGAAAAAAAAACTCAGCAGAAGCATCAGTTTGAACTATATGCTGAGAAAGTATCCCCGCAGGGCTCCTCTTGGAAGGATTATATTTGGTGCTCTTTAGTCTACTGCATATCTTTACATCAAGATAAGTCCAAGATTGTGTTATAGGCTGCTCTCTGTCTGGTGAAAAGTCTTTTCTATCCTCACTGTTCCAGCTAGGAACACTCAAAGCTGTGCTTTCAAATGAAAACAGATGCACTAAAATCAACGAATGACCCATTTCTGTCTGTTTGCAAACTCAGTGTTGCAATGAGTGGTCAAGGCTACATTAAATTGTTGCGATAATGCACAAGTCATATGAATTACTTTTATGGTACTTTTATTTTTGTCCTTTCTGGAGCTTGCGAGTCCTTGGTCATTATGAGCTATAATTTTATGGCAAAAGCCGTGTAAAAAAAAAATTTGTGTGTTTGTTTTTCTGTGGACAAAATAATAGCGTACGGATTTGAAACGGCATGAGGGTGAATAAATAATGACACAATTTTCATTGTTGAGTTTTACATAAAAAATTTAACTGAAATGGACCTTTGACTGATTGTATCTTGGTGCTTGGTCCAGTATCCAGGGACTGGGCGAGAAATGTTGTAATTGGACTATTCAATTCATATGACGCGTTTTTGACAGAAATCTTCCGAGCCATCCCTACAGATGGTGAGTGAGCCGGGTTTCTTGCGCTCCCTGTATTTGTGGTCAGAGATCCCATGGGCCTCATGGAACACGCACACACTTCAGTGGCCCACTAATGGCAGCTGCTTGCCTGAGCCAGGATTACTGTGCAGGGCTTCAAACTCCACCTGAAAATCAATACACAACTCAACTGTGTTCAGCCGGCTGGAACTGGCTCCCATTTCCTCCCCAGATTCAATACACAGCTCAGGCTCTACCGGCTTTACACTGTGGAAATGAACAAACTCCATTAATGTTGAATTACTTTGCAACCATGCCCAGTTAATTTACAGTTTAAAACTTTACCTTGCAAATTGTATTTATAGTTTTAGTTTTTGGCAAGCATGCTTTGAGGGAATTAATGAAGTTTAGGAATATATAAAGTTTCATCCAAAACACCATACTACTGTAACATGCTGTACTGTAGCATATACCATATTATATGTAACAATCCTTTCCTATTCTGTCCTATATGGTGATTTCAGGGAAATTGGGCCACTATTTTGGAAAGTTTTGTTTGAGGCATTTACAAAAAATACATTTTTGTTGCATTTTCTGATGTTGATGTGACTGTCAAAAGTTTTTCAGATTATCTGAATAAGATATAATATAAAATACTGTCAGTGCTGGGTAGAAACAGATTACATGTAATCTGGATTACATAATCAGAGTATAAAAACCTAGTACTTTGAATTAGATTTTATTGCATTTTAAAATACTTGGAATCAGATTACAGTTACTTTTTTTGGATAACATGATTACATTTTCATCAGGAAAAGGCAGTAAACAGCACATAAAGACCTGATACTAGACACCAGCCATAGTTACATTGAAGGTGGAGTAATACACACATAAATGCCGAACAGATTGCATTAGTGCGGTAAAGTTAGTTTTAGTCTCGCAAATTGATTTTGTGCTGTGCTTCAAAAATGTACATGAATGATCTTTTGCAACAGCATATTTTTTATTTTTATTTATTTTTTTTATTTTTTTTGTGATGTTACTGGTCTGATTTGTAGCCACATATGGATGGCATTTGTAATGCCAACATTTCCGGAGTAAGAACATTTTAAGTATCTTTTTATTACATATGTATTATTTTATTATTATTTATTGACTGAGTTACATTTACATTTATGCATTTGGTAGATGCTTTTATCCAAAGCGACTTACAGTTACTTATTACAGGGACAATCCCCCCAGAGCAACCTGGAGTTAAGTGCCTTGCTCAAGGACACAATGGTGGTGGCTGTAGAGATCGAAACGACAACCTACTGATTACCAGTTATGTGCTGTAGCCCACTACGCCACCACCACTCAGAGTTTCATCTGTAATGCGTCTCAAACCACCTCCACAATGACAGGATTTTTATCCATTTCTAATCTGCCTGGGAGGGCATTTGCACTTGGTCTTTTCATGATCGGATAGCTCTCTGATCATTAAAAATGCATGAAGTGACCAAGTTTAAATACCCCCTTAAAATGGTTGTTGTTCTCCATCTGGATGTACACAATGCACATGCCTGTGATTGGATACAACGCAAAGCAGAAAAAAACATATTGTAAATGGAAAACTTTAATGCAACGGGGCATAAATGGAATAGTATAATAAGGCCACTGGTTTTGAAAATTTTATTTGAGGCATTTTTACTAAAAAGGGCATTAGCAAACATTAGCACAAATTAAATGCTTTGCACTTTTAACAATGAAATGACTGACAAAAGTTTATAAATGTATCTGAATTTCACTATTGTACTATACTGTACTGTACTATACTATTGGGTGAATTCAAGCAGTACAGCTGTGCACCTTGATGGAATTAATGAATTTAAGCCAAAGAATAAGTACCATAATGCACCAAACTATACTATATCATACCATAACATACTACTGGATGTACAATAAGCCTACCCCTTTTGCCTGCCCCTGTGTTCTGGTTGGCTGCCCTCTCTCCATTTCTCAGGCTCTGTATTGACTAGGAGAGTGTTGGGCTGTGCTAAAACAGTGCTGATGTATTAGCAGGCGTTAGCCTCCTGAACTGCCGTTAATCTTACTGTAATAAACTTACACTGCAGCATTGACAAGGTGGATTTCTCTCTCTCTCTCTCTCTCTCTCTCTCTCTCTCTCTCTCTCTCTCTCTCTCTCTCTCTGTTTATCTCTCTGTCTCTCACTCACATATACACACACAACATCTGTCTGTCTGTTTGTCTGCCTGTCTGTCTGTCTATCATCTTAGTGTCTGTAGTACTAGTATATCAGGTATGTACTTGTATGTCTATGAGAGGTGTGTTTGTTATGTTTGTGTGCCGTTGTAATCTTCTGCCTGTTGTTTATGGCATAATTTACTCGTATATCTGTAAGAATCACTAGCACTGGAGATGAAGCTCTAATTGGAATGTAATCTGTGAAACGATATCTATAATAAATTACACTAATTCTCTTACTGAAATGCAGTGTTTAATATCCCAGGCTTCACTTGTTCAGGCTCTCTCTCACTCATCTCCTTCCTACAGTCTTTGTGGTTTATGTCAGTCATGTTCAGTGAAGCGACTCTGAGGAACAAGCCCTCCTACTATACCTGCTCCAGAGCAGCAGGGTCAATGTGCATCTAGAGAAACAGTGATTTCAAGGAAGTGGGTGTTGCAAATGTTTTTTGCTGTTATTTTTAAATCTTTTATTATTATTATTATTATTATTATTATTATTATTAATGCATATTGTTCATTTAATTTTTCCCCCCAAAAGAAAAGCATAGTTTGTTAAAGTTAACTTATTTTGAAACCATTCTTGGTAACGTTTGTGAATAAAACTAAATCTGTCTATCTATCGATCGATCGATCGATCTATCTATCCCTACATTGAATAAGCTTATCTATCTATCTATCTATCTATCTATCTATCTATCTATCTATCTATCTATCCCTACTTTGAATAAGCTAAAATAGAAGATAATTTCTACCTGATCTCATAGAATTATATAACTATACCTATATTTTTCCAAAAGGAGTTTTATGCGTCTCGTTGTATGTATCGCTGATTCTGTACTATGTGTCGCTCAAACGTTATTGGTTGGCTGCACAACTGGCCATAGCTTTTGAAATTCTGATCACAGATGAGATATAAATTAAAATATCATTCTAATTTGACAAGGAATCATTTGTATTGACTCAGGAACATCCTGCAGGGTAGAGTGTTATTATATGCTTTAAACTGGAGCAGTGCTCAATGCAGCATATTATTAACACAATGAATGATCTATTGATTTATGAATCAAAGTTATTCAGATTGCTGACAATTTCTGACAATTTTCCACGCATATTTTTTTCCCCATTTTATCACAATACTCTTTTTTTTTATATTGTTTGATATCGATATTTATCACATTATACATTCACACATTGCAAGTTTCAAAGTTGTCAGATGAAATTAAGAAGAAAAAAATTCTAAACGGTCAAAATAGTCTGCACAAAACTGCATTGGGGCCCAGAGACAGCCAAAGCAGTGGAGTCTGAGGGATAGTCTACCAAAATATTTTATTGAGTTTATCAATTGAGTGCAGTTGGATATGAATCTATTCATTTTGAAGCATAATGACAACATATAATTTTTACATTCAAATTATTTTTATAATTAGTTACATTCAGATACCCAAATGGGGGCATAGAAGCCCTTGTGACTGAGGAATGATACTGTGTGGGGGTTCAGGTGTATCCCCTGAGAGAAATTTTAGAAAATGTAAATGTCTGAATGAACCATTTTTATATTTTCATTAAAGTGAGAAAGACTAGGCTACAGACTAGTCATTTTATTTTCTTTCCTTGTCATCCATGCCAGAGATTATGACATCTGATTAATTTCACAAAATTTGAACAGAAATCTATTTGTTTATTATTAAAAGCTTGTAACATGCAGATTAATAAAGCTAAATTTAGAAGGAAAAAAGTTATGGTCTAAAGGCGTTAACTTATCCGGCGCCTCATGTTTACTCACATGCGGGGAAAAGAGGCAACGTGTGCAGAGCAGGACAGGACATAAATGAAGCATGTTCGGTGCTAGAGAAAAATATTCAAGAATACAGGGCAGAAAGATCAGATCTGGTGTACACACCACTGTTGTTTTGTAGCGCTGCCTACAAGAGATGATGAGAGAGTGCAACTGTCGTCATGATGTGTTGCGGTCCAGATGGAATCAATCCAGGGTCCAGACCCAGAGTCGGATCACAGTGACTGCCGTAGCCTACTCGTTAGCAAGGCAGCTAACGTTAGCAACTTCATTCAGAGAAAGCCGAACTGCTTGAGTTTTTAGCGTCACACACCTGATCGTCTAGATGCAGAACACAGGCTAAATATAGAAAATTACTCAAAAGCTTATCATCTATATCGTGGATTTTTTTTATCGCGATAAATATCGAGATCGTTTTATCACCCAGCCTTATGTACAGAATGTAGTTACAGACAAATGATATAGAACATTGAAATCGATGACAACAACTCCAGTTTTCCTTGCACTCGACTCTAGTCTCTCACAGGAGACGGATGCCTTGAGCTCCGTCTTCAATCCTATTGGTAGTTACTGCACAATATTGTTTTGTATTTGCATAAGGTTAAACTATTCTCAAGTTTGTTGCATCTCTTGACACACCCACATCTTGTTGCTAATGGTCGCTGTCAATCGTGTCACCGGAAATCGCCAGCTCTCGTTGAAAATGAATGGTCTCCTGTCTTTATTTGGTGCTAGAGGAGTTAAGGAGACTGTGGAGGAGGTCAGAACCCTGCGCAAGGGTTTCCGTCTCACTTGCAAGCTACTATAACAGCCATAGAGCATAGAGGCTGCTAATTGTTTTAGTTGTATTAGTTTGAATGGAGAGAAATCAGTGAAGAAGAAAGCAAAAGAGAAAATATGGGAGGGCCACAGGGTGCAGCAAAAGAAAGAACTGGGAAAGTGAGCTGGAAATCAGAGGAAGCAGAATACAGAACCGCTCCATTCACACTATTTCTGGTTTTGTATGAGGTTTTAATTCAATATTCAGAGAGAGCAGCATTGCAAACCCTACCTGCTTTCACATTAATCAGTCTATGCATCACAGTCTCGCCTGTGTCACCTCCAGATTGTTACGCAAAACCTCACAGCTGCTCAATTTGCGAACTTGTTCTGAAAACCTCAAACGCCGTGGTTTGAAAAGCCACAGGATTGCTCATGTAAATTAGCTAATCTTTTGTTCATTTCAGGAGGCCCAGAGCATGCAGATGTGTACTGCCTCTCTGTCATATCCTTTGGCTTAAAGGAGCAATTCAAAATTTTGTAATTATTTACCCACCCTGATGTCGTTCCAAACCCGTATGCAATTATATTTCCATGGAATGCAAAGGAAAAATTTTTGAGAAATCTTCATGCAGCTTTTTTCATCATTGTGATCATGTCTGTTGAGCTCCAAAAAGGCATTCAGTTTCAACACACACGAGAACTGATGCCATTTGCGTTATTTTTTTAATCTTAAAATGGACACAAATAAGATTTCAGAGTTTCTAAGATTTATTCTAGAATAGATTTTTTTTTTTTATATATATATATCTAAGTCCCTCATTTCATCTGTTGTCGATTGCCCAATTGGAAACATCTTAGTCTCGGATCACACCCTGGTGAGTTTAGAGGTGTTGCCTTATACGGAGAAAAAGAAATCATATAGTTGGTGCTTTAATGTATCCCTTTTGCAAAATCTAGAATTTCAACAAATGATAAAGGCTGAAATTAATGTCTATATGGAGACCAACAGGTCCTCAGTATTCTCTGTGGGCGTGGCTTGGGAGGCATTTAAGGCGGTTCTTAGGGGCCGGATCGTACAGTATGCCTCATTCATCAAAAAATCCAAAGCACGAGAACTCGTGCAATTGGAAGGGAATATTAAAAGTGCCGAGGCAGAGCTGAAGCACCAAATGTCGTCTGATGGCCTCAGAGAATTGACCCGATTGAAATACAGATATAATGCTATTTTGTCACGGAAGGTGGAGTTTTGGCTATTCAGGGCAAGACTATTCATATTTTGAGTCGGGGGACAAAGCAGGGAAGATTTTGGCTAGACATATAAAGCAGAGAGAGTCTTTTTCTGCCATTCCCTCAGTGAAATCTGCTGATCTTTAAATATTTACCTCAGCCATTGATATTAATAATGCTTTTAAAGAATTTTATCTTGATCTTTATAGTTCCACATCTTCGTCTACTGATGAAGATATTAGGAACTTTGTGGAACCATTAGAACTCCCTAAACTGACGACTGAGCAAAATAATTCTCTTGATTCTGAGATAACCTTGGAGGAGCTTGGCGAGGTAATTAAGGCCTTGCCTACAGGCAAGGCTCCGGGGCCAGATGATTTTACCGCTGAATTGTTTAGATTTTATACTACAGAACTGGCTCCAATTTTGTTAGAAGTTTATACAGAATCATTAAAGAATGGAAAGCTTCATCCAACCATGACACAAGCCCGGATCAGTCTGATTCTTAAAAAGGACAAAGATCCAAGCGAGTGTAAGAGTTACCATCCAATTTCCCTGATCCAACTAGACGTAAAAATATTGTCAAAAGTTATGGATAACCGATTAAGTAAAGTTATGACATCTCTTATACATATAGATCAGGTGGTGTTTATTCGGGGCCGTAGCTTTTCTGATAACATTAGGCGTTTCATCAATATCATGTGGTCAGTGGCGAATGATCAGACTCCGGTTGCTGCCATCTCACTTGACACTGAAAAGGCATTTGATATGGTAGAATGGGATTATCTTTTTAAGATTTTGGAAATATACGGGTTTGGGAAAACTTTAATTGGATGGATTAAGTTACTTTATAGACACCCGGTAGCGGCGGTACAAACAAATGGATTAATTTCAGATTATTTTACTCTGGATAGGGGCACCCTGTACGGTTGCCCTTTTTCCCCCTTATTGTTCTGTCTGGCCCTGGAACCATTAGCAGCCGCGAAAAAAAAAGGAGGATGATTTTCCAGGGGTGGTGGCGGGAGGTATGGTGCATAAGCTTTTGCTTTTCACAGATTATATTTTATTTTTTGTCTCCAACCCTACTAGACCTATGCCTTGCCACCACAAAATGATTCATTCCTTTTCTAAGTTCTCAGGATACAGAGTCAATTTGTCTAAATCCGAAGCTTTGGCTCTGACAGCATACTGCCCAGTAACGGCTTTCCAGCCGGGTGCCTTACAGTGGCCCAAACAGGGCATTAAGTATTTGGGTATAATTGTGAGTTAATTATGAGTTAATTTTGACCCCTTAATAAAAAGATTTTCGAGCGATGTGGGCAGGTGGGCTTCATTACATTTATCTATGATTGGGAAGGTTAATGTTATTAAAATGAATTGTATTAAAAATTTAACTATCTGCTGCATTCTCTCCCTGTAGATGTCCCCCTCTTTTATTTCAAACAATTTGATAGCATAGCAAGTCCTTCATTTGGAATGGTAAACATCCTAGTTTACATTTTAATAAGTTACATAGGCCGATTGACAAAGGTGGGCTAGCCCTACCCAAGATTTTGTTTTATTATTATGCATTTGGTCTCAGGCATTTGGCTCATTGGTCGATTCCACCTGAGAGAGCCCCTCCCTGGTTTTGTATTGACAGGAGGTTTTTGAAAATGTCCCAAATGAATTTAATAGACAGAGAAGGAGAAAGTGCTCAAAGAGGAACCACAGAGGAGTCCCTAATGATGGTAGAAAGGAGATTTCTAAGCATAACGGTTTAATGCTATGCAGACTTGACTTAAATCCTCTCTTTTCCACAGACTAGGAGCATAATGTATTCACCATGAATCCATACTGTATTTCATTTAGGCCCAAACTTTTATTCATGAAACTCATACCATCTATACCCATTGATGCATAGGCTATTAGTTTTGTGGAGTTAAAAAGCAGGGTCCAAAACTAACTCTCGCCAAAGCATCTGTTTACTGACACCTGGCACTTGGCAAGTAATAATTAACACTCTACTTTTATTTGCTAAAATAAGTAAAAGAAAACAGAGCTATTTGCCAGTTGACCTATAAGGAATTGTAACATAATACAGTGTTTAGCCTAAATCCCAATTTATGAACAGTAGCTTAGTGACTGTTGTTGGTGTTTTCTAACAACTTTTACCTCAGTAGAAAATTTACCATCAGAAATGTAAGTAGGACAGGATGTTTTTAAGTCATAATTCTAAAACTCCATGTGGAGAAACATTTATGGCATTGGCCCAAAAATATGTGAAACAAAATCAAGATGGGTTTGATGTTTTATTGACTGGAAGAGTTTAAGACCGAGGGAGACCGGCTAGTACATGATGCTTTGAGTGACACGTTTGCTGAAAACATGTATCTGATTCTAAATGATTCTATCATAGCCTGTCAAGAACAGGCCATATATCACCCTGAAATCATTAAAAAAAAAAAAAAAATTGCATATATTTTGCATGAAGAAAATGAAGCCAACATTGGCACAATTTCCCCCAAAGTTCTCTATAATTATTAATTACTGTAATGCATCCAAATGTCTTTTGCTAATTCTCATTATTTTCAATGATGATTCTCATTAGATTCTAATTACTGAAAGAAAAAAAAAAAAGGAAAAAAAAGTATTTTAATGTATACTACAACACAAACAGGGTTGGGAGGGTTACTTTTGAGATGTATTCCACTACAGATTACAGAATACATGCTGTAAAATGTAATTTGTAACGTATTCCATTAGATTACTCAAGGTCAGTAATGTATTCTAAATACTTTGGATTACTTCTTCAGCACTGGTAGATTTTTTTCACTTGTTTTGACTATAAAACTCTGCCAGTACAGTAAGACAAAATACACGTTAAAAATACATTTCCTGAAAAACCTAAATATCTTATGCAGTGTTGTTTCTAAAACAAGATTAATCTAACTGATCTAGTTTTAAGGATTTTTAGATATTTTTACAGAAAAACAATACAAAAATTATCAAGAATACAATTTTTGCCCTAATATCAAACATCTTACTAGAAAAAAAGAAATTATGATCCAACATGAATTTTCTTGATAAAAAAATATGATCGTTCTGTAACGTTTAAGACAATGTATTTACATGCATTCTGTTAGTATGCAGGGTACCTTTAAGACGCTGACCATCTCATATGCGTGTGCTGTGTGATTAGAGAGTTACTACTCAGTCTGTGTGCAGGTGCAGGAGGATGATGACCGATCTGCTCTCCCTGACCTTTATTATACTTTTATATTTTGTGACACTAATGGTTTGTTAATTTTCTCATGTATGAGAAGAGCGTGCAGCATGTGTATCTGCCATTAAATGTGTGGAATACAGACTTTTTCTGTTTGGCTCCGTGATTTGTTGGACTAAACAATTTATCTCCGGGGAAAAGCGTTACAGTGCCTGGTAATGTGCATGTCAAATGGCTAGAAACAGCATTTTAGCTTAACGTAAAGCTGACAATTTACACAAGGTTTATTTCTATTTCTTCTGCTCCAAACTTACTTCAAACTTACTTCTCTGTCTGCTCATATGACTGTAACACATCATAAGAAAGTGTTTCACCTTTGTTCAAATGCTCTTTGGATTGCATCATTTATATGTATAAATGTTTTCCATCTGAAAGGACTACATATTAAATGAAACAAATGACAATAAAATGCAAAGTAATCTCTTCAGTAATCAAGATACTTTTTGAATGCACCTGTATTCTAAATTCCAATAATTTAAATTGTAACTGTAGTGGAATACAGTTACTTATATTTTGTATTTTAAATACATATTCCCGTTACATGTATTTCGTTACTCCCCAACACTGAATACAAATACTGTAATACAGTGTTTTTTTTTCACAAATAAAATAGGCATAAACAAAAGGCAGCACAACAAACACTTCAATGATGTATAAATGTGCTACATTTGAGATATTATACACTACCGGTCAAATGTTTTGAAACACTTGACTGAAATGTTTCTCATGATCTTAAAAATCTTTTGATCTGAAGGTGTATGCTTAAATTATTGAAATTAGTTTTGTAGACAAAAATATAATTGTGCCACCATATTAATTTATTTAATTATAAAACTAAAATGTAATAAAAAAAATTAAAAACAAGTTTTTGAAATTGATGACTTGGACCAAATAATAAAGAAAAGCAGCCAATAAGTGCCCAACATAGATGGGAACTCCTTCAATACTGTTTAAAAAGCATTCCAGGGTGATACCTCAAGAAGTTGGTTGAGAAAATGTCAAGAGTACATTTCTGCAAATTCTAGGCAAAGGATGACTACTTTGAAAATGCTAAAATATAACACAGTTTTGATTTATTTTGGATTTTGTTTAGTCACAACATAATTCCCGTAGTTCCATTTATGTTATTCCATAGTTTTGATGACTTTACTATTATTCTAAAATGTAAAAAAAAAAAAAGAAAAAAAAATATATTAGGCATGTAACGATTCTAAATTATATATATATATATATATATATATATAAATTAAGAGACCACTGCAAAATTATCAGTTTCTATGGATTTACTATTCATAGGTATGTGTTTGAGTAAAATGAATTTTTGTTTTATTCTATAAAGTACTGACAAAATTTCTCCCAAATTCCAAATAAAAATATTGTAATTTAGAGCATTTATTTGCAGAAAATGACAACTGCTCAAAATAACAAAAAAGAAGCTGTGTTTTCACACCTCGAATAATGCAAAGAAAACAAGTTCATATTCATTTTTAAACTCAATACTAATGTTTTTAATTAGAATTCAGAAATCAATATCTGGTGGAATAATCCTGATTTTCAATCACAGTTTTTATGCATCTTGGCATGCTCTCTACCAGTCTTTCACATTGCTGTTGGGTGACTTTATGCCACTCCTGGCACAAAAATTCAAACAGCTCAGCTTTGTTTTATGGCTTGTGGCCATCCATCTTCCTCTTGATCACATTCCAGAGGTTTTCAATCGGGTTCAGGTCTGGAGATTGGGATGGCCATGACAGGGTCTTGATCCGGTGGTCCTGCATCCACACCTTGATTGACCTGGCTGTGTTGCATGGAGCATTGTCCTGCTGGAAAAACCAATCCTCAGAGTTGGGGAACATTGTCAGAGCAGAAGGAAGCAAGTTTTTGGTAGAGAGCATGGTAAACGAGTTTAACGCAGTTCACAAATGGTCAGAACACAAAATCAACTAGAGCATACATTTGAGCCATCAAAGAAATTAAGCAAAAGTGGTTACCTGTGTTGAACTGGTTAGCTAGCTAGATATAACATTACATACATTATACATTGTTTTTCAGGACAAGCAGCCGACTGGAAGTGAGAGATGCTTTGCTGGCGCAAAACACAACGTTAGAGATCTTTTATGCTGTTATGAGAAGTATACAAATATTTTCAGTTCAATATGAAACTGCCGGGACAAATTAGACTGTGGCGGGCCACTACAGTCTAGGTAATAAATGTGAAACACTGCACAAATTTCATGATACGATACTATGCATAGCCTCACTATACGATACGAAACAATACGATACAATCACCCACAAATGTTTCATTCAGACTTATTCAAGGATTCAACATAAATATCTTTTAAACCATAAATGCCACAAAAGTGTCTGACATTGGCAACAAAAAGCAGAGCTCTAAGTATCTTAAACAACAGCACTGCAATTATTTTGTTTGATTGTTGAGAAAAACTCATATGAACTCACAATTTTCATGTTTTTCTTGAGAAAATAAGTTTGTCCACACTCTAGTCATTTATATTTGTATAGCACATTTCACAATACTCACAAAGCAGCTTTATAGAAAATCATGCCTAAATGTCTTAAAGCCCCCAGTGATCAAGTTAAATTGAATGTACAGTAGCAAGGAAAAAACTTCTTTCAATGTTATTTAGTGGTGAAAAACTTGAGAGGAACCTGACCTCTGGTTTTATGATATATGTATATAATCCATTATTATATAGCGGCTTGAGCAAAACCGATCGGCACACTTAGTTTTTTTATTTTTTTTATTTTTTTTTTGCCCTCTTCCCCGTTTCACTTTTCATGTAAAATTTGCCGGCGTTATTACCGGCTTAAAACATGTGCGCAAGTGTTGTTCTCAAAGCTGTTTACATTTCGAAGTCAAAAGCAGATAATTATAAGTTATCTGCTTTTAAATAAAATTAAATAACAGCTATATCCATTATCATAAGTAAAAAAAAAAAAAAAAACATTTTTATGACATAATGCTAAATGCAGTTCACCATCTTAATTCACCAGTCATCGGCAGTAGGTTAAAAAGTACATTTTGGACTGTGTTTACAAAGTTGTATGTCTATCATTTTTCAATCCCTAAGAATTGTGGACAATTCATAAAATGCAACAACATCTGATTTTCACGAATGGAGAAGACCAAAAATTGTTTAGAGGTGAGAGAACAAAAGAAAAGGGAAAGCAAAAATCCAGAGAAGCAGCAAGAATGGATTGGTGGAGGGAGGAAATGGCACAGAATACGAGTCAGCATGGATGAAGCGAAAGAATGAAACAAGGATTTGAAACAGAGGTGAAAGACACGGGCGATACACGGGCTGAAGGGGAGAAAAAGGGAATGCATGGAGGGCAAGCCAATCATGTAAGAGAGGCTGAGAGAGGGTGTGTTGTCATGGGACAGAGGAAGAGAGCGAGGGGTGAAAAGGAGATAGAGAAAAGGAGGAGGTTGTTGTTTTAAGATCAGTACGGATGAATGCATTCCCTCTCTCTGGGGAGGAGGCCTGCTGCCTCTCTGTGTCTGTCATTCCACTCGTCTGTGCAGAGTCGAGGAGAGAGGGGGGTGGAAGAGAGGTGCACGGGCCTCTGATTTCAGAAATATTTCCACCTGCAGTCTTCTGGAATTTTTGGAGCGAATTTGGCAGCTTCTGTTTTGAATGTATGCCCATTTCTGCTGGGAATATAGAGTTTACTGCTTTGCTGTGCAATTTGTGTCTTAATGAAAGAGTTTGAAGTTCAACAAGTAAAATGTGTGAAATATGTGAAAACTGTGAAGAACTAATGCGTAAAGGTTTTTATAATGAAATAAAGCTGGCAAAAACAACAGCACTTTAATTTGTGTCCTTGGTGTGTAAGGCCGGCGCATGAGCTTGGTGAATTACTATAGAGAATATACATTTCTCTTAAAGGGGACATATCATGGAAAACTGGATTTTACTGTTTGGGGAAAAAATAAGAGGTCTTAAAGATGCAGTACCTGTTTAATTCTTAGGGTCACAGAGAGGGTGGAATGTGTTCATGCAAAACTAAATGGACTCTATTCAAGGCATGTAGCCTACTTGATTAAAAAAAAAAAAAAACATTTTTTAAGCCATTACAGAGCAAATGAATAAATGCTATGACTTATATCAAATTTCACCAAAAGGCAAAATAAACTCGATTTGTTTTTTTTCCGGCTATGCTATACAGCTCTAAGAGACAGCAGGTAAAGTTGAACAACAAGAAAAAGAGGGAGCAGGTAAAGGTAAAACTGAAGAGAGGGAGGTTGAGGCTAGAGAGTGAGATGGGAAAGGAAAAAGAGTGCAAGGTGTAATGAGATGGGAAGACAGGGTGAGAGGGCAGAGGCAAAAGATTGAGAGTGAAAGAGAAAATATATAGAGAGAGTGAAGGTGACTGCGAGACAGTGAAAGGTGATTCTTCATGAGGCTGGCAGACGGGTGATGATGACCAGCATGAGATAATAACAGCACACACACACACACACACACCTTGCCCTCTGTATTTCTGGCTTCCTCAAACAGTGAGAACAATTTTGGTGATACAGGAATAGTTTAACCAAAAATGAAAATTCTGTCATCATGTTATTCTAAACTTGTATGGCTCTTTTTCTTCTGTGGAACACAAAATAAGAATGCCCTGGCTGCTCATTTTGCATCAAATGCTTTTTTGTTTTGTTTTTTCAGCAGTGGGCTTTTGATCTCCCAAAATGACAAAAAAGCACCATAAATATATAAAAAGTACTATAAAAGTAGTACCATATCTAAGACTTCTATAGTGTTGGGCCTCATGTATTCAGATAGAAGACAAAGGCAGGCCTAACACAGTCGTAAAAACTAACTCAAGCCCCCACATTCCAAGTCGTAAATCTTACTGATAAAAATCGCGCCAAAATCAAACAAAGGGAGTCCAAAACAGACTACAAATCCCATGAAGCCTTGCTCACTAAAGGATCGAACTCTCAACTCCTATTGGATGAGGCACACAACAGAACGTCCCTCAAACATGACATCATCAGGAGTTGAAATACCTCTGAAATGCTTTCGGGATTTGCTTCCAGCGACTTTGTTTGCAGCGTGTGGACGCAGCTCTTTGCTGCTCTCCGGTGCAACCTCGTGGCACAAGGAAGTAACGTCCCACTTGAAACTGTAGCCATACAATCTCCATCTCGCTGGACGAGTTGAGATTACTCTGTGTTCAACCGAACACTCTAACGGATCCAAAGGAGACCGCCGAGCAATTCGCATTTTCATCCGTTTGCCTACAGAAGTGAAGAGATTAAAGATTTCTCTTCCATCTTCAATCAAGTCGACATTTCTGAGTTCTCCGCCAGCCCGCCGAGAATCAACAGCTGTACCGCCCGCCAACAGAGCGAGGAAACGGCCTCCCGTCATCACCCGAGCCTCAAGGAACCGGGTCAGAGTTAAAGGACGGAGGAAAACACATTCTACCTGTGTCCTCATGCGATTCAAGTAAGAGGTTTACGTCTGGGCAGAGATAGAATATTATAGTATGTTATTCTTGTGTTTCAAGGTTTTTGCTTGTACAGTTTACGGACCGCCATGTCCGCTCATTATTAATACTCAGGGTATTAATTATCACAAATTTGTTTTGCTCTATTGTGGTCCAACCAAATTGGATTGTGGTGCAATTTCGCCATCGCGGGTGAGACAGCAACTGAGTTCATCCATTAAAGAGTCAAATAACGCTGGACTGTTTATGAGCCGTCCACCGCGTCTCTGAGCGATGAACTAACAGCTGTTTTCTCTCCCACAATCGTGAAATCGGCTTTAGGGCCGTCACTTCTCTCTCTCGTACTAACCATACACGCACGCGACCCCTCACAAACATTCTGGCACACATTTTTGGCTCATAGATAGCTTAAATGCTAAAGCCCAGCTTTGTCCCTAAGCTATCGTACAAGCGGATACACGCGGTAACTGGTAGACGCCATCTCCGCCCCCATTCGCGGTCATATTCGCTGGCCGGAAGTCTCGCGTGACATACTCTCCACGAGAGTCACGTCCGCCATTTTGTGCGCGTCCCTCCTTACACACACACACACACACACACTGTCACACACACACCTTATGTGTTATATATTTATTTTTATAATCTAATCATATCACTGTTTAGTTTGTAGTTGTAAGTCGGAAGTTTATTGACTGCATTGTATTAATTATTAATTGATATTACTGCATAAATAAACTTTGTTTATATTACAAAGAGAAGTGTTTTGGTTTGTTTTTCATACGCCTGTGTCATGCTGACGGGATGTCAGTGCTCGGATTCAAACCTTCATTCATTATCGATTTTCCGGAAAAAAAACATTCTTCGGAATCTAATATTGAGACTGTTTTACTATTTGGTTATTAGTCCCTGATTTCAGGGTGGTGTCCCGTCAATGTTAATCCTTATTAATCTTTTATTGATTTTGATAATTGATAATTATCTTTGATGACTGAATTTGAATGATCAATAAGCTAGTGTTAATTTTAATTAATGTTTCATCGATGTTAACAATTAACGATTATCTTTGATAATTGTTGATTTAAAGGATTTTAAAAAAGCTAACATTGATTCTCATCAATGTTCTATTGATTTTAATAATTAATAATTATCTTTGATAATTATTAATTATTGCTAATAACCAAACTTGCTCCTAAACGTAGCACACTACATTTACTGGAGCCCCATATGAGGTTTTAATGAGTTAGATTCAATTAATACATTTAAATATTAATTAATAACTAAAGAAATAATTATTAATTATTTCTGATAGTAACACTGATCTAAACAACCAGTAAAGCCCTACAGTAGTCATACCAAAGCTTTGTGTGAAGAATAAACCAAATTTGAATCTTTATTCTTGTTTGTGTACATTCAAAGATGAACTGACTTATGACTTTAAGCAGCGTGTCTTGAGATGTTACAGTAAAAATCTTGTTAAACCTAATCAAGCATTGTTTTCCACCTGTTTTCACCTGTTGTAAATGAACAACAGAAAGATTTATATTTAATAATTTTCATTTGAATGCACCAATATAACATAACATTGGTGTTTATAACATTAAATTCCATTGTTTACCCATATCTATTTACTGAAATGTTCTAATATATGAAAATGGCACACTGAGACTTTTATTAAACATTTTTGAGTGATGACGTAAAGAAACAACCAAATCCAAAGTATTTGTTGCATAATGTTGATTACCACAAAAAAAATCATTCACCTCGTCCCTCCTTTTCTTTAAAAAAAAGTTTGACAATTTGAGGTTAAAGTGAATTACTTACAATGGAAGTGAATGAGGCCATTTTTTTTTTTTTTTTAGGGTTTAAAGGCAAAAATGTGAAGCTTATAATTTTAGAAAAGCACATACATTAATTTTTCTGTTAGAACAACTGTTAGATTTGTAAAGTTGTTTAAATCATAGTTCCCCTTCTGTCACTCACTCGACGTTGTGTCGATGTAGTGACACTAGGGGTCGCTCTTGAGAGCCCCAAACACCTCAGATCTTTGAGAAAAGGCCATTGAGAATTGGCGAGTGGAATTTGCATGCTCCCCGGGCATACGGGTATAAAGTTGGCTCGCAACCACTCATTTAGATTCTTTCTTTGGAGCCGAGCGGTTGTACTATCAGCGAGCTGAATACTACTGCTGTTCCATTCACCTCTTAAGAAGCGTATGCTATTGGATATACGGCGCATTTCAAGCAGCTTTCTCTCCTTCTGCATGACAAGCGCAGATTTCGCCCCTGGGTGCTTCGACAGCGCTAAAAGAGTGTATATTCCTGCTAAAGTGTATATTTTCTCTATTAGAGCACACACATTGACGTTGAATGTCTTTTTAAAGAAGCATCTTTATAAACATGCCTTTCCGTCTTTGTGTGATTCCTGGATGCGGTCACTATCTCTCCGCTTCCAACGGCCACAGGCGCTGCCTCACGTGTCTGGGCAGTGATCACACTGATGCAGCGTTCGTGGATGGTTCATGTTCTCATTGCGAGAATATGACCATGGCAACATTGCGGTCGCGGCTTAACTTCTTCCGGGGGAAAGCCACTCTAGCCGCCCCCCGCACCTCGCCTTTTACCTCCGGGTACGAGGCCGGCCTGGCTGGCGCTGGAGGCGATTTGGGGGCTTCAATGGGCGCGGCTCCGCCGGGTAAATCCCTGTGGACCTCCCATTCCCCAGCACAATCGTTTGCCCCCGGCAAGTTCCAAAAGGAGACCAGCTCGCCCCAGGGCCAGCTTAGTGTCCCTTTCAGAGCTTTGGAGCGGGATGAGTGCTCGATCGCTGCATCGGAGAGCATACTGGTGATGTCAGATGCCGAGGACTCGACTGGGCTGCCACCCTTCGGGTCGGCCCGCCCAGTCTGAGGCTGACGGCAAGATGACGGCGATGCTTGCCCGGGCCGCCGCATGTGTTGGGTTGGAGTGGAACCTTCCACCCTCCCCTGAGCCCTTGCGGCTAGATGATTGGTTCCTGGGTTCAGGGCGCCGCTCACAGCCATGCTAAACACCAGCATCCCCCTGTGGCGGCGAAAGCCCAGGTGGCTCAGCCTCAGCCCGAGCCCAGTTCTCGGCCCCAGCATAGAGCCCCCACAGGAAGCTGACACCCCCCGCCTCACGGGCCGGCACGAGGACCCGGAAGGCTCCTAAGCGCCCCTGAGACGGACGACCCAGGGAGCGAGATGTCTGCTGCAAACCCAGAGCTGGTATCCAGACCACTCCATCACCCGGTGGAGGGCCAGGAGGTAAATCCTTGGTTTCATTTTCTTTTATGTTCGCCGCACCCCGAACGGGCTGTGGTACCCACATTCTCAAAAGAGCAGTTTCCTCACTTTCCCTGGGTCACATAGCCAGTGTTTTACGACAGCCATTATCACGGCAACTGGGCACTAAGCACCTGCGACTTAGACGCCGCGAACGCGGGCCCCCCGCCTTCTTGCGTCCGGTCGCACCACACTCACACCCACAGCCAGGTGGTTGTGACGGACTATGAGGACGGTCAAAAAGTCCCTCCTCCCCCATCGTTGACCCCCCCAATGCCGGGTACATGGAGCAAGGTAAGTGCTTCGAGGATCCCCTCAGCGCAGCCATGAGTTCGAGACGAAGCGAGGCTCCTCGACTTCGCATGGCCATCACGCCGATCTGCCGCCACTTGTTCAGCCCTTGGACAGACCTTGCATTTCTACGGGCAGGAGTTCCCCTATAGAAAGTGTCCAGGTGCATCGTCATTATGACAGACGCCTCCAAGCGAGGCTGGGACGCCATGTGCAATGGGCACACAGCTACTGGCTCTTGGACAGGACTGCGACTGTGTTGGCACATCAACTGCCTCGATTTGCTGGCAGTATTGCTCGCCCTGCAGAGGCTTTTGCTGTTGATCCGGGGCAAGCATGTGTTGGTCCGGACGGACAACACAGCGACAGTAGCGTATATAAATCGCCATGGCGGCTTACACTCACGTCGCATGTCGCAATTCTCCCGCCGTCTCCTCCTATGGAGTTAGCAGCGACTGAGGTCGCTGTGGACCACTCACATCCCGGGCAACCTCAACGCCACAGCGGACGCCCTGTCACAGCAGATGACGCTCAGGGGAGAGTGGAGACTCCACCCCCAGGTGGTCCAGCTGATTTGGCGTCGGTTCGGCAAAGCACAAGTAGACCTATTTGCCTCCCGAGAAACCTCCCCGCTCTGGTATTCTCCGACAGGGGTCCCCCTCGGCCCCCCCTCGGCCCAGATGCGCTGGCACACAGCTGGCCCCGGGGGCTGCGCAAGCATGCATTCCCCCCAGTGAGTCTACTTGCACAGACCCTGTGCAAGGTCAGGAATGACAAGGGCCCCGTATTGGCCCACCCAGACTTGGTTCTCAAACCTCACGCTCCTCGCAACAGCCCCTCCCTGGCGAATTCCCCTGAGGAAGGACCTTCTTTCTCAGGGACGGGGCATCATCTGGCACCTGCACCCAGACCTCTGGAACCTCCACGTCTGGCCCTTGGATGGGACGCAGAAGACCTAAGTGGCCTACCACCAGCAGTGGTAGACATGATCACTCAGGCCAGAGCTCCCTCCACGAGGCAGCTTTATACCCTGAAGTGGTGTCGGTTCGCAAATTGGTGTTCTTCTCGAGCTGAAGACCCTCAGAGATGCGCAGTCGGGTCAGTACTTTCCTTCCTGCAGGAGAGGCTGGAGAAACGGCTGTCCCCCTCCACCTTGAAGATGTATGTGGCTGCCATGGCGGCACACCACAATACAGTGGACGGTAAGCCCTTAGGGAAGCACGACCTGATCATCAGGTTCCTGAGAGGTGCCCGGAGGCTGAATCCTCCTAGGCCACACCTGTTCCCCTCATGGGATCTCTCCGTGGTCCTCCTGGGCCTTCGCGGAGCCCCCTTTGAGCCACTAGAGTCAGTCGAGTTGAAAGCCCTCTCCTTGAAGATGGCCCTCGTGATTGCACTCACCTCCATTAAGAGGGTCGGGGACCTGCAAGCATTCTCTGTCAGCGATACCTGCCTGGAGTTCGGTCTGGGTGACTCTCACGTAATCCTGAGACTCCAGCCGGGCTATGTGCCCAAGGTTCCCACAATCCCCTTCAGGGATCAGGTGGTGAACCTGCAAGCGCTGCCCCAGGAGGAGGCAGACCCAGCCCTGTCTTTGCTGTGTCCAGTGCGTACTTTGCGCATCTACTTGAATCACATTCAGAGCTTTAGACGCTCTGAGCAGCTCTTTGTCTGCTTTGGCGGACAGCGGAAAGGGAACGCTGTCTCCAAACAGAGGCTCGCCCACTGGATCGTGGATGCCATCACCCACTGGATGCCCACTGGATATGGCATACCAGGCCCAGGCCGTGCCCGCCCCTTCAGGAATATGAGCACACTCCACAAGGAGTCTGGCATCCTCATGGGCACTGGCCCATAGCACCTCTCTAGCAGACATCTGCAGGGCAGCGGGCTGGGCGACACCCAATACCTTCGTGAGATTTTACAATCTCCGGGTTGAGCTGGTTTCTTCCCGTGTTCTGTCAGGTATGAACAGGTAAGTTCAGGAAAACGGACAGCTGGCCAGGTGTATCACTTGTGTATAGCGCCTTTCCCCTCCAAAGAGGCGAAGATGTGCGCTTCTTTTCCCATGCGAGTTCACGAACCCGTGAACCCTGGATGTCCTTCCTCCCTAGCCCTGTGGCTCGCAAATTCAGCGGAGTAATTCATGGCCAGAACCAGTACGTGTGCTAATACGCCCTTACTGAGATTGGTGCTCCACAGGTGCCGGTTACTCCGGTAACCCCCTCTGATGTATTTTCCACAGTACGGTTTCCCTGTAGGCAGACCTGCATCTCCCTTCGACAGAGCCCTCTCTGTCCCGGTCACTGTATCTTCCATGTGCGGCTCTGAGCCCACATGACGTGCTTGCCACATGTTACCACCCCTCCGGGCAGGATGTGGTCTCCGCGGGGTCTTTTCCCCCTGAAAGAATAGGATAGGAAAAGAACACCTTCCCCGGTGCATATATTGAGCATTAAAATGGCCCCAGCTGAATAACTGAATACTCTGTTGAGAGAAAACATATAGAGAAAAGGCTGGCGCGGCCTGCTTCCATACTAGATACGTCTCTTCCCCTCCCCAGGGATGTGGGGAACTATACGACATTTTTTGGGGTGTTGGGGGAGGCTACGTGCAGACCGGTGCACCTACTACTATGCACGCAGTAGCTTGCTTGCACCGGCACCGACAGTCCACATAGCACGGTTCAGCTAGTTGTGGCGTTTTGTATATGGACCCCTAGTGTCACTACATTGACACAACGTCGAGTGAGTGACAGAAGGGGAAAGTCTCGGTTACTGTCGTAACCCCCGTTCCCTGATGGAGGGAACGAGACGTTGTTTCCCCCTGCCATATTGCTGTACTACCCACTGAAATGGCCGGGACCCTGTCTCGGTTCCTCAGCACAAAACCTGAATGAGTGGTTGTGAGCCAGCTCCTTTTATACCCATATGTCCGGGGGAGTGGCATGCAAATTCCACTCGCCAATTCTCATTGGCCTTTTCTCAAAGATCTGAGGTGTTTGGGGCTCTCAAGAGTGACCCCTAGTGTCACTACATCGACACAACGTCTCGTTCCCTCCATCAGGGAACGGAGGTTATGACAGTAACCGAGACATTTTTTGGTCATTTTAGGGTTTACGGTGCTACATAGCCATGGCAACAAAGTTGTAAAATTGGATATAACTTTATACAGAAAAGGTTAGTAGGTGATTTTATTACACTAAAGTCATGTTAGTATGCATGTTGTTTATGTCTTGTTGCTATACTTTTGAAACTGTGAAAAATAGTTTTAACATTTATGGATTGGCCCCATTCACTTCCATTGTAAGTGCATCAGTGTAACCCACATTTTTGCTTAAGAGGCAAAAGTAAAAATAAATTTTTGTGGTAATCAACATTATGCCACAAATGCTATCAGTTGAGCTTGACTTGTATTGAACGTGGAATATTCCTTTAAATCAAGAGACAATATTAAAACATGTAGACTCTCTTAATGCTCACCAGTCAAGTAAAGTTCGGAAAACTAGTCTAATGTCTAGCGTTTCTTTAGGAAATGTAATGTAAATAATAATTATTTTTTTAAATCATATAAAGAAAAGAAAAGAAATAAAATCATCATGATATTTGCAATGTTGCTTAATTTTTTATTGCCGACAAAATAATCTTGAATATATTGTAACTATCTGATATATTGTGTGGCCCCCTCTCTCTTTCTCCCTCTGTTTTTCTTCCAAGAGTTTGTCATTTTTCATCTGTATCTTCCACCCTAATCTTTGTCCTTTCAGCTGTCTCTGATTCCATTCATCATCTCGGCTGTGGCCTCCCGGTGAAGGTTACTGGCACAGGGTAGAAAGATGGAGAAAACAAGAGGGTGGAGAGATGACCGTGTGGAGTGACAGAGAGGGCTGGAATCTGTCCTCTCTTCCTCTCCTATCTTCATCCCTCCAGCTGCCCATTGACACCTCTCTCCATCGTTTTTTACCCTGTATTCCTGTCATTCTCCCTCTCTGATGCGCTATGATGCACCTGAAGGAAAGAGTGACAGCTATCCAACACACACATTGTACCTGCAATCACCCATGTGTGTGTGTGTGTGTGTTGTTGGGGGTATTAGCCAGAAAAAAGTCAAATAAAAGTTATGTTCAAAAACCTAGTGAGCTACCTTAGTGCCTACTGCCTACATAAACAGCTTTCTTCTAAGGGGGCGTTTACACTGAACATGTTTTTTTGTCCGTCTCTGTTCTCTTTTTAAATATGCGCTAAACGTACACTATATTGCCAAAAGTATTCGCTCATCTGCCTTTAGACGCATATGAATTTTAGTGACATCCCATTCTTAATCCATAGGGTTTAATATGACGTCGGCCCACCCTTTGCTGCTATAACAGCTTCAACTCTTCTGGGAAGGCTTTCCACAAGGTTTAGGAGTGTGTTTATGGGAATTTTTGACCATTCTTCCAGAAGCGCATTTGTGAGGTCAGACACTGATGTTGGACGAGAAGGCCTGGCTCGCAGTCTTCGCTCTAATTCATCCCAAAGGTGCTCTATCGGGTTGAGGTCAGGACTCTGTGCAGGCCACTCAAGTTCTTCCACACCAAACTCGCTCATCCATGTCTTTATGGACCTTGCTTTGTGCACTGGTGCACAGTCATGTTGGAACAGGAAGGGGCCATCCCCAAACTGTTCCCACAAAGTTGGGAGCATGGAATTGTCCAAAATCTCTTGGTATGCTGAAGCATTCAGAGTTCCTTTCACTGGAACTAAGGGGCCAAGCCCAGCTTCTGAAAAACAAGCCCACACCATAATCCCCCCTCCACCAAACTTCACAGTTGGCACAATGCAGTCAGACAAGTACCGTTCTCCTGGCAACAGCCAAACCCAGACTTGTCCATCAGATTGCCAGATGGAGAAGCGTGATTCGTCACTCCAGAAAACGCATCTCCACTGCTCTAGAGTCCAGTGGCGGCGTGCTTTACACCACTGCATCTGACGCTTTGCATTGCACTTGGTGATGTATGGCTTGGATGCAGCTGCTCAGCCATGGAAACCCATTCCATGAAGCTCTCTACGCACTGTTCTTGAGCTAATCTGAAGGCCACATGAACTTTGGAGGTCTGTAGCGATTGACTCTGCAGAAAGTTGGCGACCTCTGCGCACTATGCGCCTCAGCATCCGCTGACCCCGCTCTGTCATTTTACGTGGCCTACCACTTCGTGGCTGAGTTGCTGTCATTCCCAATCGCTTCCACTTTGTTATAATACCACTGACAGTTGTCTGTGGAATATTTAGTAGCGAGGAAATTTCACGACTGGACTTGTTGCACAGGTGGCATCCTATCACAGTACCACGCTGGAATTCACTGAGCTCCTGAGAGCGGCCCATTCTTTCACAAATGTTTGTAGAAGCAGTCTGCATGCCTAGGTGCTTCATTTTGTACACCTGTGGCCATGGAAGTGATTGGAACACCTGAATTCAATTATTTGGATGGGTGAGCTAATACTTTTGGCAATATAGTGTATGTCTTTAACCATTGCGATTGACTCACACACGAGTACCACATTTTTAAGACGCCACGCCGTTAACTTGAACCTTTAAAATTGCATCATGAGACACCTGCATTTTATCAACTGCCATCAGTTCATCTGCTGTAAAGACATCAGGCAGGACCGGGGCTAGGTCTGGCAGGCTCTGGTAACCTCAGGATATGTATCCCAAGGTTGAGACAAGGAAACAAATGGAATAATATTAGCGTAGATGCCATTCACTTTAAAGCAGAATTCTAGAATATGAGAAGTGTTTACGGTTGCGGCAGACCTAACTAATGCAGCAAAACTATGAGTTGATGGATAAATTAGGTGTATGACTGGCTGAAACTATGAGTCTTTAGTCTAGACTTAAACTGAGAGAGTGTGTCTGAGTTCTGAACAATGCTTGGAAGACTGTTCCATAGTTTAGGTAATTTAAAAGGTAGCCAATGTATTGACGATAAAATTGGTCTGATATGAAAATATTTCTTGGTTCTAGTCAGCACTCTAGCTGCTGCATTTTGAACCAATTGAAGTTTATTTATTGAACCTGCAGGACAACCTCCTGGTAATGCATTAATATAGTCTTGAGGTCATGAATGCATGAATTAGTTTTCATGGCATCAGCAACAGAGAGCATGTGTCGTAACTTTGTAATATTTCTAAGGTGGGAGAATTCTGTTCTACAAACACTGGAAATGTGATTTTCAAAGGACAGATTGCTATCAAATATAACACCTAAGTTCTTCGCTGTAGATGACATAACAGTACATCCATCAAGAGTCAAATTATCTTTTAGTGGCTTGTTTTTAGAGGTTTTTGGTCCAACAATTAGTACCTTAGTTTTGTCAGAATTGAGTAGAAGGAAATTTCTAGCCATCCAATCTTTGATTTCACTGATACACTCTGCTAACTTGGAGAATTGTGAAATTTTGTCAGGTTTTGAAGAAATATAAAGTTGGGTATCAACGACATAACAGTGAAAAATAATTCCACGGTTCCTGATATTGTCTCCCAGGGGAAGCATATATAAGGAGCATATACTGTACGTATATAAGCACATATATTATGAGGCAACATAGTTAAGTTGCCTACTTTTTCGACACTCTTAAACTGAAATACACTTTTAAGTTTGATTTCAGTCGGACTGAAACAATAATTCATCTTTTCCAAAACTCAGTATTTTACACTTTAGTCAGACTGAAATCATACCAGTCCAATTTTTGCAAAGTCAGACTAACACATCTAGATAATGCGATTGAGCTTCGCCCAGCATGTATACGCATGCCCGAAAGACAGGTGACGTGTGATGTGTGTTATCTGCACTTTCTTAGCTGATGTCCTTCCTTCAAATATTCAGTCGCATTATGTCATGTATACTTGGACCAACAGATGAAGACTGCAGCTCGACCATGCTAAAACTTTCTGTATATCGATTATAACTGCACATGTAAACATACTGACTGTCTTTTTGTGAGGAGCGGGACTTTGCCTTAAAATGTTGCCTCCATAGGCATCTCACCAGGTTTTGAAACAGAGCAAAATAGTTTCTTAAGTGTAAATATAATAATATAGAAATGTTCTAGTAATTTTTTTGCAGTTGATGGAGCTCAAATACAGATACCGCAGCCCAGCACAAAGCAATTATATAAAGAGCTGGTTTACATTACTCTCAGTTTGTTTCAGAAAAGAGGGCCACTCACCTTAATAAATTATGTGATGGCTGTTGTTTCTGTAGAGGTAGTACACAGTAATAAAGCATGGAGAGAAAAAAACATTAGATTAAAAAGCCATTCACTGTTGATGAAAAACAATAACAAACATACTCCCTCCGTGACATGTCATATGGTACATTTGGGAATTGAAAGCATATTTCAATGTGTTATTCCAGTATTCCACTGCTTTTTGTGTGAATATAATAAAAGTTTGGGTGAAATACTGTAAAGACCTATTCACATACCAACAAATTCATTCTACTTGTGTTTCAAGAATAAAACAAAATGTGTCTAACGCATGTTCTGTCCTCACAATCATACGGTCATACACAGCTATGTTATAACCTGGTGTTAGCTCGTCCTTGGCACAGATGCTGTCCACTCACCCAGGCAGCTGCTCCCATTCACTCAGCAGCTCATCACAAATAACCTCAGACGTTAAGCCATACCTTTCCTCATCCATATTATCAAAGTGTTTCAGTTGTCTCTGTACACCTGGAACATGCAAATCACCATCACTTCACTGTATGGATTGAGTCTTTGTTGACTGTCTTGTGGAAAAGAGTGCATGGTTTGACTAAGGTTAGCCAAGACTGAGCTCAGAGTTGTTCAGCAAACATAAGTTCACAGGAAATCGACATGTCCTCTCTGCTGTCTCTGATTCCATTCATCAACTCAGCTGTGGCCTCCCGGTGAAGGTTACTGAAAAGCACCATCATATATTTTTTTTTGCATCAATTCAAGCTTGAATACATTTCCCTCTAGTGCTACTAATAGCGCATTGTGCAACAATCTCAGAGACATGGGTTCTGGTACTATGGGAACCAGGAAGTAATCACGTTCACATAAACAATGGTGAGCCCGATTCATAAGTTGCATTTTCACTCTAAAATATTTTTTTTTTTACTCCACTGACAGTTAGGGTTGGGGTTTGTTTTAGGGGGTATGGTTAATAAAATATTCATTCCTGTTGACTGTATTACATAATTTACAGTAAAAAATAAATAAATAAATAAAATATATATATATAGTTTTGCTGCCACTCTGTGGACCTTTCATCTGAAACTGAAGCTTATACATCCATACATTCAACAACACTTCCAGGTTCGACCACTTGGGGACAGTGATTAAAATTTTGGTAAGCACAGACCGATTCAGCAGCAAAGAATTTGACCTACTTTTGCCAGTTTCACAGTGTGATCAGTCTGGTTCAGCATGGAATAATCATCACTTTTTTACCTGTTTAATACCACATTATCCCAATGATACTGTACTTGGTTATATGAAAGTGAGGGGTTTTTTTTAGGACAAATTGGACCCTACATACTTTCTTATTAATTGTCCCTGGTCTTTTGTGTATGATTTATATTAGCACATTATTTGAAAGGGGAAAAGAATATTTGTTTTCATAATTGTTTATCATTTCTTTCTCTACCTCAGAAAGAACATTTCTGCTGACGAAATATTAACATGGATGGATGGTTAGCATTGAATAAAATTGAAAAGGCCTGCTACATTATTTTCTGCTGCCTTTTCTGTTTGAATTGGAAATAATGTACAGTATAGAAGGTACACTCACTTGGCATTAAATTAGGAACACTATGGTCCTAATAAAGAGCCCAATGTGGTCTTTGGCTGTTGTAGCGCATCCACCTCAAGGTTCGATGTGTTGTACTTTCTGATATGCTATTCTGCTCTGCTCACTACAGTTGTACAGAGTGGTTATTTTATGTCAGCTCGAACCAGTCTGGACATTCTCCGTTAACCTCTCTCATAAACAAAGCGTTTTCATCAGCAGAACTGGCGCTCACTGGATTTTTATTTATTTATTTATTTATTTATTTTG
Organism: Myxocyprinus asiaticus; assembly: GCF_019703515.2. Lineage (NCBI taxonomy): Eukaryota > Metazoa > Chordata > Actinopteri > Cypriniformes > Catostomidae > Myxocyprinus > Myxocyprinus asiaticus. The sequence goes on along the minus strand of NC_059377.1, from coordinate 35,780,273 downwards.
CACCATTCTGAGTAAACTCTAGAGACTGTTGTGCGTGAAAATCCAAGGAGATCAGCAGTTACAAAAATACTCAAACCAGCCCATCTGGCATCAACAATCATGCCACAGTCCAAATCACTGAGATCACATTTTTCCCCATTCTGATGGTTGATGTGAACATTAACTAAAGCTTCTGACCCATATCTGCATGATTTTATGCATTGCACTGCTGCCACTCGATGGCTGATTAGATAATCGCATAAAAAGGTCTTCCTAATAAAGTTCTCAGTCAATGTAAATTCTTTTTGAATACTATTTCATGTTTTCTTAAAACTCTAATCTTTCTGAATAAATTTACCTCAAACTGTTCTGTATATGTGAGCCAGGTGCGGAACCAAAAAGCAAACAGATTAACATAAAGTGACACGTTAATCTTCAGCAATTAAGCCAGTAAAGACTGTAAATCTGAAAATAACATGCTATCCAACACACAGCATTTAGTATTATGCTAAATTTCAGTGTGTTTCAGCTTTAATGTTTCAATTTAAAGGCTCTCTCGCTCGCATATATGCATTAAAATGGATGGATGTTATCTAACGTTAGACACGTAACCTCAAACAGGGGGTGACTCTGCATGCATCAGTGCCCAGACAGTCTCCTTTAGACTTCATACACTCTCCTGCATACAGGAGTAGATTTCTCTCCCTGCTCACTCCTTCTCCAGTACCGTCTGCTTTCTTCTTTGTTACTCTTTCTCTCTCTGCAATACTAATCACTCTGTACACCAGCAGTGAAGATCTCACTTATGCTAGTGAGATCTCTCAGACTTTCATCTTGTTTAAGGTCATGGCCATTATATAGCACCCATGTTCATTATTAACATTTTCCTTCTGGATTGCTCTACCTCTGACCATGTCTTTTGTGTGTTTTCTGCTTCGTCTTTTCTCGCTTCGTTGTTCCACACTGTCCTATTGTCTTTTATTCTGTTAACATGAATGGTGTCTCCATGTCTTGCAGACCATCAATATGTTTCCATTCCCCCCTTTTCTTCCATAAATATTGACTTGACAACAGAGTTCCCTAGAACATCAATGCATTTCTGGTATTTTGTAGTATGGTGCACTGCAATAATTAACATACACAGTTATGTTATCATGGACACTTCAAAATGCCACAAAATTTAGAAAACCCATTAGCTAATTTTTTTATTTTATTTTTTTAAATGCACCATTATGTTTCCTCCTCGTCTAGGGATGGGTGGGGGGGGACTAACAAGTGATAAAGAACAAAATTATTTAAATGAAACGTATATGGAGGTCTTCACTCCTGTCCCAGCCAATAACAACCACAACAGGTTACAATAATAGTTACAAGTTTATTTTCCTTTTATGAACACAAAGGAAGCATTAAGACTTCAAGAGGGGACCAGGCCAAAATAACAAACAAAAGGAATCTAGCTGATGGGAGGCACAAACTACTTACCCTTACAAATAAAGAAATAGAAAATTAACAACAGAAGTCTAGCCTCACTCCCTATCTAGCCATAAACAGGAGAAAACAAGGTTTACACCAAAAATGGCACCCACCTCTCTACTACTTCCATAAATGTTAAGGGGTGAAAATAAGCACACACCCAACATAGGATTTTATACTCACAAGATTGTATAAAAAAAAAAAAAAAAAAAGGCAACTGTTTATCATAGAGTGCAACTTCAAGTTACAACAGCACTAAACACCAAAGTTGCACATGCTGGGGCAGGAGGAAGAAGTCTCTTCTAGCTTACTTTCCACCTCAGCTTTGTCCACATGTTCTCCATGTTGTCCACCAATCAGAGCAGCTCAGCACTTGACCTTAATCATTGGCAGCTGATGTCAATTAATCTGGTTGGGAAAATGACAGAGAGAGAACAAGGAAAAACAAGGAAGACAACAGAAAACCTACAAACACTGTATAATCAATATACAATCAACCACTACATCCACAGATGTAACAAGGAAAGAAATAACGAAAGAAATAAAGAAAGAAATACGTCCTGGGACGTAACACTGTAGCTTTATTTCCATACACAATTCAAGATTCTGAACGAGGGACCAAAATTTACTTTAAGAAGCTAAAATGTGATTACAATTATGAAATGCAAAATATAAAATAAAATTTACAATCTTGCATACTATATTGCGTGAAGTCATACATATAAATATTCTGCGCTTCCCGAGCACTTTATTAGGAACACCTGTACACCTACTTATTCGTGCGATTATCTAATCAGCCAATCATGTATCAGCAGTGCAATGCATAGAATCACGCAGATACAGGTCAGGAGATCACATCAGTTAATGTTCACAAGAACTATCAGAATGGGGAAAGAATGTAGTCTTAGTGATTTTGACCGTTGCATGATTGATGGTGCCAGACAGGCTGGTTTGAGTATTTCTATAACTGATGATCTCCTGGGATTTTCATGAACAACAGTCTCTAGAGTTCACTTAGAAAGGTGCCAAAAACAAAAAACATCCAGTGAGTGGCAGTTCTGTGACAGAAAAGCTTTGTTGATGAGAGAGGTCAACGGAAAATGTCCAGACTGGTTCAAGCTGACAGAAAGGCTATGGTAACTCAGATAACAACTCTGTACAATTGTAGTGAGCAGAATTGCATCTCAGAATGCACAACACATCAAACCTTGAGGCGGATGGGCTACAACAGCAGAAGGCCATGTCGGGAACTTTATTTGGACCATAGTTTTCCTAATAAAGTGTTCAGTGAGTGAATATAATGTATGTGAAGATAACCCCTTCCTGGTTAGCTTAATATCTTTTTCAGATTTTTAGTTGCATTACACTTACATGTTGTTAAATGTCTGGTGAGTAAAAATATACATTTACTAGCCAATGGCTATTCTTTCTCCAGTGTGTTCGTAGAGGGTTGAAGACAGATCAAGAGATTCATTAATGTGTTCCATATTAGAAAGAAAGTCATACAGGTTTGGAACAACATAAGGGTGAGTAAATGACAGAATTTTAATTTTTGGGTAAACTATATCTTTAATGTAAAGCAGACCTTTCCATTGATAGCTGTGCTGAAATATCTCTACTAGTTGATGCATATATAGTCATACCACCCAGGCAAACTCTAACATAATTCTTGCATCAAGTCATTGGTAAAGATATTTGGTACAGGTTGCTAAACCTTTCCTGAAACACTGCCCTATTCCTGAACCTAAGCTGTAATTAAACAGTTTTCGTGTCTAAATAGTCTTCTCCCTTATCTCTGCCCTTCTTTTTCTCTCATCCACCTTTCTCCACCTTTCCTTTCGTCTCGTCCATATCTGGAGACACGCTGCTCCACCTCTGACTTCCTCACTTCCAGCCATCCCTGGGCTTATCTGCTCCGCCTCTATCCTTCCTTCATCTTCCCCCTCTGTCTCTGCCCAGTTCCTGTGGACTAGAGGCTGTCCTGTATCACTCACTCTCATCCTCTGTCAGTCTGTCTTTCTGTCACCCTGTCCCGTATTCCCAGGTGTAATAATGAGAGATGGCAGTATTGGGCCAGGTCAGCGCCTCTCATTCCATCTGTCTCTTTGAGAAACAGTATAGCAGAGTTAGGAAAGGGAGATTAGCCACATCAAACCACAGCAGCCTCAGTGCACACTGGGCAGTCAGAGTATTTTTAGATGATTATTTTACATTCTGCTGGTCACACAGATTCAGCATTGACTGCAAACACACACACACACACACACACACACACACACAAACTGAGAAAAGGAAAGTTTAACCTGCATGCCAGGACATAGAAATACACAAACACACAGAAAAGTGCTCACAACTTCCTGAGGCAGGCTCAAATAACTATGTATTATAGAGGTAAATACATTCACACATGCACACAATTCCCCTCTCAAATGCAATTTTTTTCTTTGGCTTGGTTTCAGTTTCATTAGCTCTCCCTGCTGGTTTAAACTCATTTTCCAGCCTGGCTAAGCTGGTGTTCAGCTGGAATAGCTGGTCGGCCAGCTAGTCTCACAGTCTGACCAGCTGACAAGTGTACAAAACCACTCTAAAACCAGCAAACCAGGTCATCCCAACCAGTTTGGCCAGGCTAGGAGACCATTGGACCACCTTCAGCTAGTTTAAGCTGTTTTCAGCTGCTGTTCCAAAACCAAGTGATATGCCTTGCATTTTACTACCTACATAAGAATCCTGTTGAAAGGATAGATCTGGCGCAACTTTACTTACTCACAAGGTAATTGGATTAAATCAACAAGGATGAAGCAGAGGGATCAAGTAAAACTTGTGGTAAAAAACAAACAAACTAATTTTAAAGTAAGACAAGAAACCAGTGCATTTCGGCACATAGAACCCTGACGAATACCTACATTGCCGAAACATGCTGGTTACTTTTGTTACTTTTAAATAATGCTGTCAGTTGGTGAACATTTTTATTCACTATTAATTGCATACTTTTCTGTAGTTAATCGAGATTAATCTCGTATTTTGAAAGTGCTGAAATTTGACACAATGTTCTTTTCTTGTCAAAATTTATTTATTTCCATTTTAGGAGGAAAACAAAACAATATGTAGCAATATAATGCTTTATTAACATTTTCCAAACAAAGCCTTCCACAATATAAACATAGACATGCACTCAAATATCACCAATTCAAGTCAAATCAAACGTTTCCCAAAGTCTAAGTGGAAGTTTGACTAATTGAAAGAACTAGTCCCCATATAAGTTGCATGCTCATTGCAATGGGCATTAAATCTCTTAAACTCTCATCCTCCACAATATTAATCTGCAGGTAAACTGTGGCTATCTGCTTTGTTACAGCAATCGTGAAGCTGCGTTCATGATTGACGTCAGAGCGTCAACACCAGTGTCGAGCGCCTCTTTGAGCTCACCATGCACCTTACATAGGCTGAAAAATACTGGTCCTGTCTTGGCTTGTTTTGTACATCAAATAGCGCTAAGAGCTCCTTTCTCCATCATTTTATCACTGACAGGGAAGCGCTGTCAGAGATTCTTTTATTTACTGAGATTAAACCTTCGTGGCTCTATCATAGGAGAGAGCATAATGGTCTGTTTAACCTGTTAAGACAGTTCTGCCCATAGAATGTCTATGGGACATGTATGCTATGCTTGTAGGCTCTCCTTGGTAGAAGGGTGGCGGGTGTGTTAGTGTAATGACTCCAGGCGAACACATTACAAAGGTCCCGCCCTTCACACCAGTGTTTATGCTGTATTAACGATAAAAGATTTAATTGCAATTAAGAAAAATTTACTTGTTAAACGTTTTAAATTAATCACATGCTTTAATGCGTTAGTACTGACAGCTATACTTTTAAATTATAATAAATTTGTTGTTTTTTACCACAAGTGTTACATAGGAATCCTAATTGAAATGGAACCTCTTAAGGGGTTGAACTGGAATGCCCTACATAGGCAACTCTGAGCACCACACATACAGGTAGCGTTCCACATTTGAAGCACACAGGAAACTTGATTCACAATTGATGCCAATAGAGCTTGACATCAGCATGTTGCTCAGATAACAATGTGATACTCCAAAATAGTCTCATGACAACTCAATAAATCATAAGATATCGTACAGCTTGACTTGTGAAAAGGTATGACTTTTATTCCCATAGAGACCAAACCATTCAACAAACAGAATTACAAAGCGATACAATACTGACATCAAATTTTAGCTATCCTCTGATTCAACACTTAATTTTAAGAAAGGAAACGTAAGTGGACAAATTTGTTTAGTCATTCCATATTTATTTATGCAATACAAATGATTGATGTATGTCAATCACCTGTAATACGCTTCCCTCGTCTCGTTACAAACCCCTGTGTTTTTATCTTCAGTGGTACACAAAAGTTATTTTCCTCTTAAAATAATGGCTAGGTTTAGAGTTTGGGTAAGGGGTAAGACTTTATGGTTCTGTTTAGTGTCATACGTCTATAAAACTTTCTTCCAGGACTCAACAGGTTTTTCCTAATTACTTCTTGAATATTCAAGTCAACATTTCCCTTGGTGAAGTTTTGCTTTCTTCCACACCACAAGAAGCTTGCTGTTGTACCATATTTAAAATATTTATGAATGTTGCTGCCAACTTTGTCTATTGGAAATTGAAGTGCCTTGGAAATGTACTTTTAGTCATGACCTTTCTTGTGTAATGAAATAATCTCCTCTATTAGCTTTTGAGACAGCTTATTTTTAATTGCATTTTTTGCATAGAAATACATTTTTGCTTACAACGCTAAACTTAAATTTTATAACTTAAGTGCCATTGCAGATTGATGACTTAATTTTGTTTAAAACTATTACTTGTGTAGCCTTACATATTTAAGAAACAGCTACATGCAATAGGGGTTGAATAATTATGACATAATTTTAAAAAAAAACTGCTATTTCAAAATATTAGGTTATATATTCACACTATGACTTTGAACGTGTCACTCAACTGATATAGATGGAAAGTTTAAAAATTCTGGGTCATCAGAAAAGCTTACCTTTGTAAATCCTTACTGTCTTGGGGGGTTGAATAATTTAGATTGCAACTGTACATATATATATATATAGTATTTTAGAGCTCCTTAATATAAACCAATAGCACCATGTAGTAGCGATTGTTTATTGCAAAGAACATATCTGGCTTTTAACAAATATGCGTAAATGTATTAAGTGGACAGATTTAGCCAGGTCATATTTTCAAACATCAAGTAAAAAAGTTAAACAAGACAAACAAATGCTTCAATAGACAGTTCTATGTTAACTTAGTTCTATGGCACCAGAAAAGAGCAACACTACCACGGACTCAAGCTTCATAGAACCGGCAGTATCACAGTGTTTTACAGCAAGACGCAGCGAGACGCTGATAAGGCATAGTCAAGACACAACCACCAAAGACATCCACCTCTGGGAGCCGTTCACTCCAAATGCAACCGTCCTTTTCTTTGTAAGCATGCGCTAGATGGACGTCTTTGATCGTTGCATCATGTCTCTTAAATTTTATGAATAATTTGACAGCCTTAGACAGAAGTAATGATACGTTTTGGTATGCATGCACCAAGCTCAGCAAAACCATCACTCAACAACTCACTACCATCTTGATTCATGTCTTTCGCTTTGTACAGTGCTTGAAAACACTCAAGAAGACAATCATTGACACCCTTCACAAGGAGGGTAAGCCACAAACATTCATTGCCAAAGAAGCTGGCTGTTCACAGAGTGCTGTATCCAAGCATGTTAACAGAAAGTTGAGTGGAAGGAAAAAGTGTGGAAGAAAAAGATGCACAACCAACCAAGAGAACCGCAGCCTTATGAGGATTGTCAAGCAAAATCGATTCAAGAATTTGGTGAACTTCACAAGGAATGGACTGAGGCTGGGGTCAAGGCATCAAGAGCCACCACACACAGACGTGTCAAGGAATTTGGCTACAGTTGTCGTATTCCTCTTGTTAAGCCACTCCTGAACCACAGACAACGTCAGAGGCGTCTTACCTGGGCTAAGGAGAAGAAGAACTGGACTGTTGCCCAGTGGTCCAAAGTCCTCTTTTCAGATGAGAGCAAGTTTTGTATTTCATTTGGAAACCAAGGTCCTAGAGTCTGGAGGAAGGGTGGAGAAGCTCATAGCCCAAGTTGCTTGAAGTCCAGTGTTAAGTTTCCACAGTCTGTGACGATTTGGGGTGCAATGTCATCTGCTGGTGTTGGTCCATTGTGTTTTTTGAAAACCAAAGTCACTGCACCCGTTTACCAAGAAATTTTGGAGCACTTCATGCTTCCTTCTGCTGACCAGCTTTTTAAAGATGCTGATTTCATTTTCCAGCAGGATTTGGCACCTGCCCACACTGCCAAAAGCACCAAAAGTTGGTTAAATGACCATGGTGTTGGTGTGCTTGACTGGCCAGCAAACTCACCAGACCTGAACCCCATAGAGAATCTGTGGGGTATTGTCAAGAGGAAAATGAGAAACAAGAGACCAAAAAATGCAGATGAGCTGAAGGCCACTGTCAAAGAAACCTGGGCATCCATACCACCTCAGCAGTGCCACAAACTGATCACCTCCATGCCACGCCGAATTGAGGCAGTAATTAAAGCAAAAGGAGCCCCTACCAAGTATTGAGTACATATACAGTAAATGAACATACTTTCCAGAAGGCCAACAATTCACTAAAAATGTTTTTTTTATTGGTCTTATGATGTATTCTAATTTTTTGAGATAGTGAATTGGTGGGTTTTTGTTAAATGTGAGCCAAAATCATCACAATTAAAAGAACCAAAGACTTAAACTACATCAGTCTGTATGCACTGAAATTATTTTATACACGAGTTTCACAATTTGAGTTGAATTACTGAAATAAATGAACTTTTCCACGACATTCTAATTTATTGAGATGCACCTGTATATACTATATATACTATATATATATATATAGTATTTTAGAGCTCCTTAATATAAACCAATAGCACCATGTAGTAGCGATTGTTTATTGCAAAGAACATATCTGGCTTTTAACAAATATGCGTAAATGTATTAAGTGGACAGATTTAGCCAGGTCATATTTTCAAACATCAAGTAAAAAAGTTAAACAAGACAAACAAATGCTTCAATAGACAGTTCTATGTTAACTTAGTACTATGGCACCAAAAAAGAGCAACACTACCACGGACTCAAGCTTCATAGAACCGGCAGTATCACAGTGTTTTACAGCAAGACGCAGCGAGACGCTGATAAGGCATAGTCAAGACACAACCACCAAAGACATCCACCTCTGGGAGCCGTTCACTCCAAATGCAACCGTCCTTTTCTTTGTAAGCATGCGCTAGATGGACGTCTTTGATCGTTGCATCATGTCTCTTAAATTTTATGAATAATTTGACAGCCTTAGACAGAAGTAATGATACGTTTTGGTATGCATGCACCAAGCTCAGCAAAACCATCACTCAACAACTCACTACCATCTTGATTCATGTCTTTCGCTTTGTACAGAGCTTGAAAAGTAGCCACTCAGGTACAAAGCAACCAAATTTTCTTATGCAGAATGGTACTCATTCAGGGGTGTGATAATAACCCTGTGGCACATGGTTCTTCACTCCAACAGGCAGAAACTGCTCATGTTTCTCAAGGGTCTCCCACAATGGATTTCCAACTGGAGTTATTCAGTGATTGGCCCTTGAGCAGAGCTCGAACTACAAATTGTTGTGAGGCTTCTATTGGCTCCTGAGCTAATAACCTATTTGCTGGATTCTAGGGTGTGTGTATAAATGTCTACACATACATACATACTTTTTCAAACTGTAATTGTCATCAAAATACATCCCGCCCACCCAGCGAGGCCACTGTTTGATGGGAACGTAAATGTTCAGGGGGCGGCATTCATTTGCCACAAGCAAACAAACACATTGCAGCAGCTGCTCGTATATAACAGCCTACACAAGTTGCTCGGTTTACTTTCGGTAGTCAGTGAATTTATGCTTCATTTATGGTTTAGAAGCTTGATTTATTGCAAAATCCAAATGCTAATGCTCTTAGCAAGAAACACTTCAACCCCGGAGGTTCCCCCATGGGTGTGGGCGGATGACAGTGCGCCAGACAAGGATTCACTGTCGACTCCCACTCACACGCACACACACTGACACAGGAAAGTGGAACATTACATTAATCATCGGAACTGTGATTCAAAGGGATCCTGCTTATGTTTAATTCCTTCGTTCTGCATTTTTGAGCACACAGAAAAGAGGCTTGCATGTCAAATACAACTTCTTGCATCAGTTTTATTTTATTTTTGACAGGTTTGGTATCATATTTATTGACAGAAGCTGTTAAGAGGAGACAAGAATGGGATCAGGACAATGCAAGGTGAATTCGAAACACTATGCTATAGCTCCAATGTGCATCACTGTTTTGCCAATAATTCTTTGCATGTATTTGTAGGTTTCTCTTCTCTGTGGTGTTTGGTAACTAATACAGGTAACTTTTGGCATGAAACCTAGTTATACCAGTGCTTTGCTAGCACACAGAGAGAGCAAATTAAACCTCAGGGACATGTAATGCAAAGTATCTTTGGAAAGTTTCCAATATGTCCAAAGTAATCTGCAATAATAGGACAGGATTTTACTAACAACAGCATTCCAGTCAAGACGCTTCTCACACTTGGCAGACATGTTTTGGGATTTTGTTTAAACCAAGCATTTCTTAGAATGTTAGACATTTGAGCATTACTTAAATACAGGAAGGTTACATATCAGAATATTAGAGGACTTTGGTTAAACACAGTTAAAATCTTATGATACCTATTTGTTACAAATGGAGTCCAAGGAAACTCAAGCAGCGATTTGCAGCTAAGTGAACATACATGTAAGACATGAAATCTGCTACAGCTTCTAGTGTGCAGAAAAGGATATATGAAACGAATAATGGTCAGTCAGCTGGTCATTATCAAAATAAACCTCTACAGGGTGTTCTTGTTTCACCCTGAGTTTAGTTTGGAAATATGCTTATTATACAGCTACTTAAAAAAAAGTGCATGAAACACTGATTTTATGATGAGAAGATTGAGACTCCAGAGTGGTACGAGAGACATTAGACAAGAAACATTGGTTGCTTGGGACAATGCTCAATTATACAGTATAATGAATGTCATTATTAAAAAATATTTGTCCGCAGAATGTCGCAATTGACTAAAACTATCAAGTATTCCTGAGAAATGTGGAATTAAAGATATTGTTATTATAATTTATTTATTTATTTATTTTTTTTTTGTGGCTTTTGACTAAGGCTTTGGATGAAGAAGTTATTTGAACCCTTTAAACGACATGGTGAATACAGGAAATGAGAGTGAGCTACTGAAATAAGAGACTTTAAGGGATATAAGTTGAGGCCGTGTAGCCCAAATTGGCCAAACCTAAGACACCTCTCTAGGCTTAGTAGACTTAGATTAAATGTTGCATCTGAAAATGGACTTTTAAAAAAGAAAGAGGAGAAAGATAAGGGTACAGAATATTATAGTCTAAAGTTTTGCTTCATACTGAGTTGTGGCCTTATGTTTCAGATAGTTGTTAATTTGATTGGAAAATGTCAAAAATATCTTTAAGCTACATAGACTTGCTTGAAGTCAAAATTAACACTTTTTACTTTCTAAATACACTGTGCATTGTGCATTATTTTACATGTTCATGTTATTTAAACTATAGTGAACTTTGGAGTTGGGTATTGATACAACTTTCCCAATTTGATTCGACTTCAATTCACAAGCTCTCGATTTGATTCAAAATCGATTCATATAGGTGTATTTCAGTTATAATGTCCATTTTGCTTAAATATTAGAGAAATTATTTTCCAGCTAATTCTGTTAGTTATTTAGTGGACCTTCTAACTAGGTACATTATGAAAATATACATTTTTCAAATTATAGGCTATTTTAATTCTATTTTAATTATTTTAAGTCGCATTTAAGCTTTTTAAAATGTACAAATCCATGTATTACATAAATAAATATGATATTATATTGTATATATTTTGTCACATCTTTATTGTTTAATGCACAATGTATATTATTTAAATTATTTACATTGATTTGCATAACACGAGCTAAATATTGGTACTGTCTAAATTGGCAGTTCTTTAAAGAGCATGTGTAAATGAGCGCATATTTACGAGAGAGGACTTGAATGGCTTCTTTTCCTCATCTGTGCTATTCATGATTAGAATGAAAGGCTTATTTTTTGTTTTTTATTAACAACTGACTGTAAAGAACAGAAAGGGTATTAAAAGAGACATTATTCAATGACAAATAGATTGCGTGGGTTGCCGCATAGAGTAAAAGATTGATATTATTATTTAAGAATCATTATCGGGATCATTCAAATGAGGATTGCTATGCATAGGATATTTTTCTACCCAGTCCAATATTTTTACCCATTCCTAGTCAACTAAGGAATTCATGTATAATTACACTGCAAAAAAATGATTTACTTATTTGATGTTTATAATATTTCTCTGTTTTAAGTAATGCATCTTTTCCAAAATATTGCCAATATTTAATAATACCAATTAATGACAATAATAGCAAATAACAAGAGATTTGAAAATGAAGTGGTACCATTGGAATACGTTAAGATGCTCATGAGGGTAAACTTGACCTCCACGTCCTGGTCAAAAAGCTTCCTCAATAGTGGGTGCCATAGGTGTTTCTGGAGGGGAGGAGTTCTCCACAATCGACTTCAACCTTGCATTCAGGTTTGGCTCCATTCTGGTATGGAATGCTAATTTTTCACAATCCAAACTCTTCTAGATAGATCAAATCAAGTCCCTTAATTTTGTTCCCATTGAAAATTCAGTTTAACTCAGTAATACGTCACATTACTGAAGTAAAATGGTTGCGAATGCTGTTTTTTGACTCTCATGTCGTCCTAGTTGTGGGGTTAGCCAAATACTCATGCAATCCACAAGTTTTGTGTGTCTGGCTTTCAAACCATGGCTAATTTATGACTCCATTGCCTGTTTAGCAGGAGAGGAACAGTTTTAACCACTGACATTTCTTACCTCTGAAGAGCCATTAAGACAAATGGCCGGTCTCCGTCTCTCCTCACTTTCTAACTGATGAAAGACTCTGACCTTCTGATGGGGGCCTTTATTTGATGTGAACCTGATAGTACCATCTCTCTGACAGACACATTCCACCTTTATTACCCAGAATGCCTTTGGGAGGCAGTTTCATGTAATGGGAGTTATATAAGTTAGATGTACATTCTCTCCAGAGCTGAGAGAGAGGGAGGTGACGGCAGACACACACACACACACAGAGAGAGAGAGAGAGAGTTGGGGATGGTTGTAAATTTTTAATTTATATAGTACAGCACAGCAGCAGCCAATGAGTTCTGCCCCCACCTCACCCTCTATCTCCGACTTACTCGCACCAGAGCATCATCATAGCAAACTATGTATGTGTGTGTGAGTGTATGTCTGTGCCATTGTGTACAAAGTGTAAATAATTACTCAAACTTTCTGGTTGGCTTAATGTTTGGACAGTTATTTAAAAGGCTGGCTATTTTTATGATACAATCAAATATTCATGGAGGATAGAGGCCTTCCATGACGCACCCGTTTGTGTTAGAGCGGGTTTATGAGTGTGTATGTCTAGATGCATGCATGAGCAAACACATATATGAAGAATAAGCACATGAGTTATGTATGAGAATTGCTTAACATAAGTTTGGGCCATATAAATATATGTTTTCTTTAAAGGTGGTCTCTTAAAGGTATGAATTTCTTTTTTTATTTTGGGCTTTTTTGCCACTTATTGACAGCAAAAGACATATTTTGGGGGGATATGATGCAGGTTGAATGTGTCTCCCACATGAACAGGGAACAATTTTTGGAGCATATGCGATATTCATGGGTAAATATCATGAAAACATCTCCAGGTCACATTTCATGCCAAAATCAAAAGCAAAATAAAATGTTTTGTATAAAGAAAATAAAGCCTGTTTTTTTATGAAAAAAGCAAAAATTCTAACTACTATAATATAAAATATCTTGACACTTTATTTTATTTATTTATTTATTCATTCATTCATTTTTGCAATTCACATTATTGTCAGTGCCAAAAATTGAATCGTGATTAATTGCATAATTTTTTTATAGTTAATTTCGATTAATCACAGATTTTGAGAAATGCTGAAATTTGACTCTTTATATACAGTATACTTCTTTTTCTGTCAAAATTCCTTTATTTTCTTTTTAGGAAAGAAAACAAAATATTTTGTAACAATAAAGCTATATTAACATTTTCAAAACAAAGCCTTCCACACTATAAAGATAGAAATGTACTAAAATAGCATCAATTCAAGAAACATTAAACTTTTCCCAAAGTCTAAATGTGATGTTGACTAATTGAAAGAACTTGTCAGAGGGTGAGGGGAGACAAAGGGACCAAAACGCAGAAGGAGTTTATTAACAACAATGATTGTAAACAAGGACAGGTGCACCCGGCACCGGCTGCAGTGATGAGCAGATTCAAAAGCTATAGCCACTCAGCGGGCTAAGGAATGAGTGTGTTAGTATGATGAGTGCATGCGTTGTGGAAGTCAGGAGCAATCCAAAGAGAGTCCGTTGAAGCTGGTGTGGTGCAAAGCAAAGCCCAGGCAAATTTCTTCCCCGACATGCGGGCAGGAATCCTCCTTCAAGGGAACTGGGCGACAATACAGGTGAAGGCGACGGTGAATAGGAAGGTAGCCACACCTCTAGAGACAGGCAACCAACAGACACACGAGCAATCTCCAACTAAATAAGAGAGCACAGTTAACACTTGGCAACAAACAATAAACTGGCAAAGAAAGACGGGAAACACAAGGAATAAGTAGGGAGTGCAATCAGTGTGAAGCAGGTGGAACAGGCAAGTAAATCATTGGCGTGATCAGCGCCTCCCTGGGAATGATCTCATGGAAACACTGATCACGTGTGCCTGCTCCACCTGTGAGACACGAAAAAGAGAGAAAAATAAACAACAGTATGAGCTGGCACAAATGCCGGAACCATGAACCATCCCCATAGGTTGCATATTTTATAGAAATGTGCATTAAATCTCTTAAACTCTCATCCTCCACAATATTAATCACCACTTTCCTGTAGCTGTCATGTGTATTTTATTGATTCTTGTATTTCATGTCTTTTATTTAGAAAATTCTAGTTCCTGGTTCATGTCATGTGGTTCCCTAGTCATGTGATTCCTGTTTTTCCTCCATGTTCATGTGTCTTGTTTTCATTGGTTTATTGTTTAATTATCTTGTTTAGAGTTCTGTTTGTTCATTGGTTTGTTCTCCCATGTCCATGTATTTAAAACCTCATGTTTTCCATTGTCCTATGTTAAGTATGGTATATGTTTGGTATGCTGTTCATGTTCATGTTCATGTTCATGTTCATGTTCATGTTCATGTTCATGTTCATGTTCATGTTCATGTTCATGTTCATGTTCATGTTCATGTTCATGTTCATGTTCATGTTCATGTTCATGTTCCTGTTCCAAGTTTATAGTTAGGGTTTTATTGGATTTCACTTTTGTTTAATAAATTGCACTTAGGTTCTTCAATTCGCCTTCATCTTCGTCATTGCCAGTGCCAGCAGCTACGTTACAATAGCAATCCTGAAGCCACATTCATGATTCACATGAGGGCATGAACGCCATCATCAAGCGGGCTTTGAAATTCACACCAAAAGTGTTACAGACTTCTTGTTCTGCTTTCAGCTCTTGCACTACCCATGTAATAATACTTCATCTGAATTGCCGTTTTGGTGATAGTTAAGACTTGACGTTCTTCTGCGGTAATTAAATTGCACCCTACAGAGGCTGCAAAGTACTTGATTTCTGTCACAAGTCCCATCTGTAATTTATTTATTTTTTTTGTACAACAAATAGCATTTAGATGTACTTTCCCCATCACATGATCACTGATACAGAAATGCTGTGTGTTTGTTTGTGGTGCAGTGTAATAATGTCCCTGCCAGACACATTGCAAAGCATACACATTGTATTTATTTTATTTTTTTTTCATTATGGTAATGGTAATTGCAGGGGGAAATGTGCTTATCACTATGAATTTTTTTTATTTAATTTTTTTTTTTTTTATAAGTCTTAAAAAAGTCTTCATTTCCTTGAAGAAACCTATAATTGATTATTTCTTCATTTTATCTTAATGCATGTTCTTGACAGATTTTGTGAGATTCACCCTTACAAACTCCTGCTGTGACTTTAGCACTCACACTGACTACATTTACATAGAAACCAGAAAGCGGGTTATTGCGAGGAAGCAGCATTCCGGTTTACACGCACTGTATAAGCAGCGTACTCTTTACTCCCATTTACATGCAGCTCGGTCAGTACAGTGTTATTATAGTTAACGAAAACTAACTAAAATCATTTTCGTTAACTAAAATGAAATTATTGGAAAAAACTGAAACTCATCTAAAATGCTTTTTCATAACTCCAAAACGAACTAAAATAAAATAAAAATGATCTCGAATTCATTTTAGTTTTAGTTTTTGACATAATATGGTGAATATGGGCAAAGTGGGACAATTTTGGACATTTTTCTTTTCTTGACACTTTGATTTATGATCCAAATGACACATAACCTAACATTATACCTTTGAAGAAAGCTTAGGATGTCATATACCTTAGCCAAAAGCAAAAATTAAGAAATATTCAATATTGGGAAATAGAACCTTTGAAGATCCTCTTTTGACCAAATCCCAGATGTGTTTAAGCAGCAGGGCCTACTGGTAAAGTGGAACAGAGGAAAAATGATTGTCTAGAATATATATATATATATATATATATATATATATATATATATATATATATATATATATATATATATATATATATATTGAAATTAATTTTTATATTTTCTTCTACACTTTCACATTAAACATTAAGTTAACTTTTACTTGTTTATAAGCTTAACTAGATTTACCTCTAATTTCTGTCATTTTCTTTACCATTGCTTTTCCCACCAGTGGTCATGAAAAGAGTTCACATCCCAAAGTAAAATCATCAATTTAAATCCTCAAAACAATAAAGTGATAGTTCACCCAA
This sequence comes from Myxocyprinus asiaticus, assembly GCF_019703515.2. Lineage (NCBI taxonomy): Eukaryota > Metazoa > Chordata > Actinopteri > Cypriniformes > Catostomidae > Myxocyprinus > Myxocyprinus asiaticus. The sequence goes on along the minus strand of NC_059377.1, from coordinate 35,763,691 downwards.
AAATTAAAATTCTCTCATCATTTACTCACCCTCATGCCATCCCATATGTGTATGGCTTCTTCTGCAGGACACAAATTAAGATTTTTAGAAGAATACCTCAGCTCTATAGGTCCATACTATGCAAGTGAATTGGGTCAGAAACCTTGAAGCTCTAAAAAACACATAAAGGCAGCATAAAAGTCATCCATAAGACACCAGTGGTTTAATCCATGTCTTCTGAAGTGATCTAATCTGTTTTGGGTGAGAACAGACCAAAATGTAACTCCTTTTTCACTATACATCTTGCAGTTGCAGTCTACTGGAATGATCATGATTTCAAGCTCAATTACACTTACTAGTAGAGTTTGCAGAGTGCTAGATGGCACTGGGAAATATAATCTAACTTGAAATCATGATTGCCAAGGAGATTTCTGATGTCAAGATTTAAAGTAAAAAGGGAGTTAAATATTGATCAGTTTTTTCACCCACACCTATCATATCGCTTCTAAAGACATTGATTTAACCACTGGAGTCTTATGGATTACTTTTATGCTGCCTTTATGTGCTTTCTGGAGCTTCAAAGTTTTGGGCCCCATTGACTTGTATTGTATGGACCTACAGAGCTGAAATATTCTTCTAAAAATCTTTATTTGTGTTCTGCAGAAGAGAGAAAGTCATACATATCTGGGAAGACGTGGGTGAGTAAATGATGAGAGAATTTTCATTTTTGGGTGAACTATCCCATAAATTGTTCACTCCCCAAAGATTAGTTTAGTAATGATTTATAATCATTTCATGAAATACATATGGATACAATGTGGATCGAGCTTAAATGTCTTTTGTCACTTTGCCCATATTCGCCCTATAATATACATTTTGCAACATTTACAATCCACATTAAACATGAAAATACCACTAGACAGACGTAACACAAGACTGCCGTGAGAAATGTAATGATGTTAGACTTTTTAAATTACACCAGTAAATGCTCAGCTTTGGCAGCCATAAAAAAATACTAAAACTAAAATATAAAATAACTAAACTGAAACTAAAAAACACTGAGAAAATGAAAACTAAACTAAAACTATCAGACAAACTGTGAAAACTAACGAAAACTAAACTAAATTGTAATGACAAATTGAATATAAAATAGAAATAAAAACTAAAGTAAAAATCCAAAACTATAATAAAACTGGGTCAGTAAGCAGCTTTTTCCACAGCAACATAATTTCCCCACGACGCTTGTGTAAATATCATACATTGCATCTGAGGAACACTTCACTATTTTATTCTCTGTTGCTTCACTTTATTTTCAGATATTCCAGAATTGTTTGTTTAATTAACTTTGCATCACGACCTGCAGCGGAATTACGCTGCAATAGTGGGGTTTCCCTCTTACATAAAACTCTGGGATTCCCCCAGTATACAAGCGCATGTACACGTACATAAGGGACAGTTGATATTTTACATTGGTGTCTATTAATGGGTATAGTTTATAGCAGTGGTTCCCAACCCTGTTCCTGGAGGCCCCCCAACACTACACATTTTGGATATCTCCCTAATTAAACACACCTGATTTAACTCATCAGGGTAGGGTTGCACCAGCTGTGCATAAGGTCTCGTGTAAGTTGGGACGTAAAGTTCACACTAAGGGCTTAGTAACTACTAGTTAGTTCGTAACTAAGTCAGTGCTTAATTTGGTTGCACCACCTGTTCTTAAGGCAAGACTTAACTAGTATGTCGTAACTCTCCTTAAAGTAATGCGTAGTCGCATAATATGACGTTTACCTGTATTGATCCAATAAGCAACCTTCAAATTTGTGCACAGAAGTGTTAAAAAGCTGTGAACTTCAATTTGATCTTGTTACGGTTGATGTTCAAACCTTGTTTGCTCACGAAACTGGCAACTGTATTAAATTATATCCCCATTAAAATACGATACGTAATAGATTTGATAAATAGTATATTTGCCCTGTGTAAATAACAATATATTGGAACTGTATCTATAATAAATAAGGGCTGATGAATAAATACTAATACAGCAGGCTGGAAAAACAGACATTTATTAATTTTAATATCCTGTTATTTTGAATGTGTTGAAACTTGACACAGGGCGACGCATCCTGAAAACTGCACCGTTAGAATGGGTTCATGCTGAAGACCTGCTTAAAAGTACGTTTTTTTTTTCTCTCGTGCATGTAAACGAGTGTAAATGTCAACATCATATTGTAATTCAAAACGATTGAAGCCTGTCACGCAAAACATGAGCTCATTGATGTCATAAAATATCAGTCTGCTTTTTTATTCCATCAGTTACTCCTGGTCGGAGTCTTCTGTAAATATTTAGTTTATACTGAGGGTTACATTCTACCTAAGTTTAATGGTGCAATGCTCAAATATTTAGTAGTGCATAAACTGTGACTTAGTGCCCATTTACACCACAATTAGGCTAAGTTTAACTTACGTATAGCTGGTGCAAATGGCCCCAGCTCATTAGTGGAGACTCTAAGATCTGAATTGGGTGTGCCAGAAAAGGGAGATATACAAAATGTGCAGTGTTAGGAGTCCTCCAGGAACAGGGTTGGGAACTAATGTATGTGCTTTTCCCACTGTACTCCAAGAAATGTTGAATTCCTTCCACTGTGTTGACTTGTTGTTGGGCTCCATCCTATTTGGTCTGTTCACACACATGCGCATTCTTAAAACACCCATCACAACTGCGCTCATGTGTTTACATGGCCAAATTAATCCGCGTTCTCTTAATCCCTAAAACGGTGTAAGGAAACTGGTGGTCTCGTTTACATGACGTTTCAGAATGCTGCTTTCTGCAAAAAACCCTGGATCAAACCGTTTTCTTAAGTGCATGTAAACGTGGTCATTGTTTGGGTCCAGAGATTGGCATCATAGTATTCATTTTTAACATCTGAATGAGGGAGTTTCTCTCAATTCAATTCAAACAAGCTCTTTTTTCCCTCCTGTCTTACTCTCAAAGGGGAGCGTAGAGTGAGAGCTCACACCGCATTGTGTCAGACTTCCTGAAGAGAGTACTGAGTAGCGGCTCCCCATCACATTGTTCACTTCAAAGACAGCGCTGCTCACTCTCAGCTCTTTGAACAGACACAAGTGTCTCTACTGAACTTGGAGATTGCTGTGTCTGAACGCCGTACTGTATGAGCTCTGCTGGGAGGGATCTTTAGAGCATAAATAATTTATAAACTCATAAATGTTTGATACAATTGATTAGCATGTAATTGCTCACATAATGATATCTCTAGTCTACAAGAATTGATATTATATTGATTTGCATGTGCATGAGTTGCTTACAGATGTTGAGTGGTGTGTTTTGTTTATTACATAGGATTCAAAGTCAAATTTAAATTTATAACTTTTGATAAATTTAAAACAAAGAAATATTATGACGTAAAATGTACAAGAAATATTTAAGATTCTGCACTATTTCTAGGTCATTGGTCAAATGAGCAAATTTGTGATAGTGACCATGTTTACTCCTTTGTACAAAAGGTAAAATTTCTTTGCTTCCATTGAAGCACATACGATGCTTTTTGGAACATTCTCAAATCAGCTGAATAACATGGATCATCGTGTTTTGCACAAACTTGTGGAGTTCAGGCCAGCTCAAGTGCAATTTTTTAATTCAAATTTTCACTCAAACTCTGACGCTGATGATAAAAATTTTAATTGAAAACTGTATTAAATTTAGAAAAATGCAAGATGAAGCATGTTAATAGTCTTTAATCGAATTTTGGAATCCACTGTTTATTTGAATGTAAATGACAAATATCAGCAAATATTTGTCTATTTTTAAGATTTACACATTTCAATTCCATAACAAAATTCCATCAAATTGAATTGTGTAATTCATAAAACTTAAAACATTTAAGTATATAATTTTATTTTTTACATTTTGTTAAAGATTAGTCAATTCAACTTGATAGAATTTTGTTATGAAATTTCAATCTTAAAATAAATAAGATCTTTAAATTAATAAAATATATATTTTAACTTTTTTAAAGATTACACATTTCAATTTGATGGAATTTTGTTATGAAATAAAACATAAAAATAAAAAAGGAATCTAACATTTTTGAGTGCAGAAGCATTTTTGCAAGTGAACTCACAATGTGCTCGTACAAGATTATCATTCTTTATTGAAAATATTGAATGAAAATATGTCCTCTGATATAAAATGCTTTACATCCCATTTCAAAATGAATATGGCATGCAAAATCAACTACAGCAGATATGAAGTGAAATAGGCTACAGTACATACTATTGAAAAGGCTTCTTAGAGCATGCAGACATCTCACCTTTTCAGTCTTACTAAGAAAAAAATTAAGATAAAAGACAAGAGAAAGAGATGTTTCTTCATCCTTTCCTCCTATGATGCTATGTTAGCTATGGTGCTCTTTTATTTATTTATTTTTAGAAAGAAGCGTGTTAAGAGGTTAGATGTGAGAGATATCGTCCACATAAACAAACATGAAAAGGTCAGGTATTTGTATTCTCTCATACACTTCAAGCCTGTGGAGTGGCCGGTATTATTTTAAAACTGTACTCATTCACTTATTACTTAAGTTGGCAATACGAGCACTTGTATGGGTCTCAACTGATTTCTTTAAAGCCATGTCTATTGCATACTGTATGTGGATGTAATCTAGATAGATTTGCCACAGATATTTTTAAACCTGTTAGAGTGGAGCTTTTCAAAGAAAGTTTTAAATGTTTTTTTTTTTTTTTTAAATGAAGCCATCCACACGTGTGGGTTGATGGTCTCAGATGCAGAGGCAACTGGGATTCATCCTCTGCCACCCGGATTGAGGCGAATCATTATGTGACCACAAGGACTTAAAAGCACACTGGGAATTGGGCATTCCAAATTGGGTGAAAAAGCAAATATGAACAAGTGTGTTTGGCTCCATCCCCAAAATGTTATTAACCAAAGGATCTCAGTTCTCAAATTTCAGTCATTACCACAGATGTAACAGATGTAATTTTTAGGTTCTTTAGATTATGTACGGTATATACTCTTAAATCTTGCTCCCTCTCTATATCTTATATTCTCTCTCATGCTGTCTCTGCATGCAGCCATGTGAATAATTTGCGGATTGCCCCCGGGAGTGAATTTTCTATGGTAGAGCTATAACCTTTTACAGGGAATCCATCACAGTAATAGCCAGCCAAGATTGCAGCAGATACCATTTCTGCAATGTTTAAAGCTCAGAAACAAACTGTGCTGCAGTTATGTGCTGTGTTTTTACCAGATAAATAAAAGTGTATGACCTAGAGCGCAATAGTGCCCGCCCACTTTTTCAGCCGTCTTGTTTCCGGAGGTTTTTTCCCACTATTTTTTTCCAAAGGGATGGAACCCCAAGCCATGAACAAAACCAACCAGCTCCAGGGTGAATTACACCATTACAAACTTTGATTTGAAGCATAAAAAGATTTGAAAATCGGGCAAAACGGTTCAAGACTGTGTATGTAATCAAATAAAAAATGATGAAAAGTGAAAACACTACTGATTTAAAGTTGTTGATTTTAAGTATGTTAACATTACCTTTTAAGTTTATTGCAAAATATTAAGATATATGCAATAAGTAAAACATATACAGTATATATAAATAGTCCAAAGCACACTTATTACAGGGACAATCCCCCTGGAGCAACCTGGAGTTAAGTGCCTTGCTCAAGGACACAATGGTGATGGCTGTGGGGATTGAACCAGCAAACTTCTGATTACCAGTTATGTGCTTTAGCCCACTACACCACCACCACTACTCCAGCATAGGGAGACCGACTTGATTGCGTAATTTGCGGTACGTCATGGGAGTGACCGGTCACTGCAGAGCTCTTTTGGCACGGTTTGCTTGCCTGGATTATCTGATTGGTGGATCTTTCTTTGCTGGATCACAGATAGTGTAGTTATTCAGCACAAATTCCACTATTAAATGCATTTTTTTTTTTTTTTTATCACTTTGAAATAACATGGATCGATGGCTTCAATAGAAACATATACAGTACCATTGATTAAAAACATTGTATCTCACGATAGGTCTGTCTTTAAAGGTTTATAAATTATTGTTAAAAGTCTGTTGCCCTATGGGAAAAATAAATCGGATTTTAACTTCCAAAACCAGACATTCCACTGACATGCAGAGCCAGTCATAGCCTTTGGTGTGGATATCTGAACACAGAAGTGTCATGCCCATACAAACTGGTGCATTCGCCCTCCAAGTAGATTTTGAATGCAACTTCCAAAAAAAAAAAATGTATTGCATCTTTGCTTGAATTGAAGTTGCAAAGTTATTGTGTAGAAATCACTGATTCGCATCTACTATGTTTGGTTAGTCTAATCGAGTCACACCTTTTGCAGATCTTTAAACTGAAAATTGTCATCATCTGCACATTGCTCAAATTTCATAATTATAGTGGAAGGATAGCTAGCCTAAATCAAAGACACTAAAGTGCAAAAAATTAAATCATTAATGTTAAAAAGAGATATGTTAAGAAGAAATATTAAATTTAGCAGGCTAAAAGCAAACAGCTAAATTTGTGTTTACAGATAGAGCAACACTGGAACAAAAACAAAAGCATCGTTAACACCAAAGATTCACCGGCCGTCTGTTTGACTGCCAACAAAATTGTCTAACTAATCATATTGTCATTTTCCGTCCTCTGAGAGAGCTCTGAGTCTCTCATAACAATCTGAGATCTGACATCTGAGCAGCTCAACCACAAATTAAAAAGTACTGCAATATGTCTCTTTAGATATAGTGGGTACATTGAGTATTTGGTGATACTGAAGACTTTTTATTGTGTCGTCCTCAGACGATTATTAGCAGGATACGACGCTTCTGTGTGTCTCTCCTCACTTTTATTTCTCACCTTCTGTCTTACCACTCTCTTTCTCTCTGTCCTTTTACTAACAAGGTTTTCCTTCCTCCTGAAAAGAGAATGGTGATGAGATAGCAGAATGGGGAAGTGAGAAAAGAGAGGAAGAGGGAAAAACCATTACTCCATTTTCACACTTCAATACATGTGCTCATCCCTGGGGAGTGCTCCATCTCTCTCTCTCTCTCTCTCTCTCTCTCTCTCTCTCTCTCTCACGCATCTGTTGGTGTCATGGGGCAGTCATATAGTTGCATAACACTTCACCTATAGAACTTACGCAGTAAAGTGCACAAACATACACCTATATGTGTTGGCACAATGATACTGTAGCATACTGTACTTGTTCAGAAACACATACCCACATTATGAAGTGTGTTCTCTTTTTGTTGCAGTTAACACACACACACACCCACACACACATTTACCTATCCAAATGGACACATGCCATTGACCTACTGATTTTATATCAAGATAATTTATATAATATAGAGACTACAGACTAACCCAAACCCTAATCCAACATGTAAATAAAGCAGATTCTCATTCTCATTCCAGAGAGGATTTGATCGGACTAAGATCTGTTTAGTGCAAGATGAATGATCAATATTTTTGGTAAGACTGTAAATTATAAATCTGCTATAGGTTAATTTAGTCAACTTTAAGGAATAAACTGGCATATGGATGTTTTCAAAGCTAATAGAGATGGACTAAAATCCACTGGTTTTGATTTAGCTAACTTCTGGTGGCAATTCTTTGTCCACAAGGTATAGCTAAGGCCCTGTTTACAACTGATATTAAGATGCATTTTAGGCGATCTGTTTGAAATGGGATAACATTAAAGACAGGTGTAAATGGGGTCCAAAACGTTTTGAGATCTGTCCATTTTATCCACATTCAGAGGGGGCCGAATGTGGTTGAAAACGCATGTAACCATACGGCGCTTGTAGTGTCAACGCTCATCCACTTGAATGTGTTTGAACAGTAGTGAAGAACTGCCTTCTCACCTGTCAATCAGCCGCAGCACTTAAACAAAAGATTTACTTTGTCAGTTATGAGTGGCTTTGGTCGGAAATAACTGTGCAGAAAAGCACGTAAATAAATAAGAACTTCACGGAACTTCATTAGCGTGTCTGATATCATAATGCAGTGACACAGATGAGTAACACAAAATAATATCTGTTTTCTCGTTCATTGTCACACACACTTCAGCTGTCACAGAAACACAAACAGACATATATGAATATATTAATTTACATTTGAATTGTATTAGGGATGCACCGATACCACTTTTTCTCTTCCGATCCGATTCCGATATCAGAAATCTCAGTATCGGCCGATACCGATCCCATGCCGATACCAGTGTTGTTTTTTTGCATAATCAGTTTAGAATATCTTTACATTATTGTCAAAAATCTAATCAAAATCACTTTTATTGCCACACAACCATATACACAAGTGCAATAGTGGGTGAAAGTCTTGGGTGCAGTTTGAGCAACATAGCAGTCATGACAGTGATGGGACATATACCAATTTTCAATAAACAATAAACATCAGATTTACACAACACAATTTACATATATAATATACACATAATTACACACAACACAATATACAAATAATAATATACAATGTACATTATACAATACACACAATATAGAATACACATACACACAATATAGAATACACAGTATACAATGAAAATAGTATATGTAGTATATTAAAATATACAGTAGGTTGTATTGTACTGTATTGACAATCAGGCTGTCGGTTGATTGTCAGTTGCCAGTGTGTTGTTAAGAGAGAATATAATTTATTACAGTCCAGTGTGAGATAATAAGATTAATAAAGTGCAGTGCTGATGTATATTGATTGTGAGAGATCAAGAGTTCAAAAGTCTGATTGCTTGGGGGAAGAAGCTGTCATGAAGTCGACTGGTGTGGGTCCTGATGCTGCAATACCGCCTGCCTGATGGTAGCAGTGAGAGCAGCCCATGGCTCGGGTGGCTGGAGTCTCTGATGATCCTCCAAGCTTTTTTCACACACCTCCTGGTATATATGTCCTGGAGGGAGGGAAGCTCACCTCCGATGATGTGTCTGGCATTTCGCACCACCCTTTGCATGGCTTTGCGGTTGTGGGTGTTGCTATTGCCATACCAGGCAGTGATGCAGCCAGTCAGGATGCTCTCTACAGTGCTGGTGTAGAACCGTGTGAGGATGTGGCAGTTCATTCCAAACTTCCTCAGCCGTCTCAGGAAGAAGAGGTGCTGATGAGCCTTCTTCACAACGGCCTCAGTGTGGACAGACCATGTGAGTTCCTCGGTGATGTGGACACCGAGGAACAGCTGCTGACTCTCTCCACCAGTGCTCCATTGATGGTGATGGGACTGTGTTCTCTGTCTCTTCTCCTGAAGTCCACCACAAGCTCCTTTGTCTTGCTGATGTTGAAGGAGAGGTTGTGCTCCTGACACCAGTGTGTCAGAGTGTGCACCTCCTCTCTGTAGGCTGTTTCATCATTGTCAGTGATCAGACCTACCACCATCGTATCATCAGCAAACTTAATGATGGCACTGGAGCTATGTGTTGCCACACAGTCGTGTGTGTACAGGGAATACAGGAGTGGGCTGAGAACACAGCCCTGCTCCAGTGTTGAGGGTCAGTGATGAGGAGATTTTTCTGCCCATTCTAACCACCTGGCGTCTGCTTGATAGGAAGTCCAGGATCCAGCTGCACAGTGAGCTGTTTAAGCCCAGAGCCCTGAGTTTCACATCAAGCTTGGAGGGCACTATGGTGTTGAATGCTGAGCTGTAGTCTACAAACAGCATTCTCACATAAGTGTTCCTTTTTTCCAAGTGGGAGAGAACAGTGTGTAGTTTAGATGCAATGGCATCATCAGTGGAGCAGTTGTTGCGGTAAGCAAACTGCAATGGGTCCAGTGATGGTGGCAGCACAGAGCAGATGTAATCTCTGATTAGTCTCTCAAAGCATTTGCTGATGATGGGGGTCAGAGCAACAGGACGCTAGTCATTTAA